>NC_051215.1:25690919-25990919 GCF_015220715.1 Pygocentrus nattereri | reverse complement strand
GCAATGCCGTGCAACGCAATGGCGCTAGTCAAATTTCCCTCCTTTCTCTCTGGTTTTCTGCTTGTTTATCCTTTTTAATTACATATGAACACTTTACAGGCCAAACCCAGGGCTCAAACCAACAGTAGACATTCAGAGCTATTCATTATTTAACCTCTTAAAATCCCAGACTTTTTACAAACTAAGGCTTATTTATCAGGAATTACAGGTACTTCAGTGCAAACTGGCTGAGCTATGAGCTGGCCATTAAAGGATTCAACAATTAATATAACAGGGCACAAATGGGCAACAAGAAACGGCTGTCAGTCACATGTTCCAGTATTTTTGCTCACTTGAAAATTGGTTGGGTTTAAACAAAAGGTGTTGTGTTCTAAGTTGTTTAATACATCTAGATGTAAATTTCAGAAAATAAATACCATTTTTTGGTATTTTCACTTATTTCATGTTCATTTTGATTGACCGTTTAGTTTTCGATCTTACTTGTGTTTGTTGGTTAGGCCTCAAAGTGACAATTTACGCTTACACCCTAGGTATTGCTACTTGTAACTGTATTATTATTATTATTATTACTATTATTTATTATTATTATTATTATTTTGTTAAAGACAAGGAAACACTTTGAGCACTGGTTCTACCAGCTTTGATGCATGCTGATACCGGTATCCTTACTAAGAACATGAACTAACTGGATAAACTATGAAATACAAAGTCTAACAAAGAAAACATGAGCAGATAAACAAGAACATAGAGCACAAACAAACAAAAACCAGGAGCATCAACATCTAATATCAAACAATGCTGACTCAGGAACAAAGGAAACACAGGGGTATATATACTAACACAGAAGACATGGAACACCTAGGGCTCATGAAAGGGCAGGGCCAGGAAACAAGGAACAGGTGAAGGCTGAAGTCAGGACAGGACAGGGGAGTAGCTAACATACAAGAAAGGCACATGGCACTAGAAAACAAAGGCAAATGGTAGATGCAAACAAAAGCACATGACACAGGGAAACAAAAAAGACAGGGTCAGAGAGGGTCAGATCAGGGATGCTACATTAACCCTGATAAGTACTGATTTTTTCATTTAACAATTTAATGTGGATAGTCTTACTTATTTCTGTTGCAAATTACATTTTGCAAATGTTTTTTTCACTTTTTTGCTTTCAATCCTTGAGTTTTTTGTCATATTTGGCTACTTTGCAAATGAGGGCCACCCAGAATGTTCTGTGAGTGTAAATAAAGGTTGGTTCGTTGGTTGGTTGATTGACTGATCGAGCTAAGTGGCTACAAACGTTTAAATGAGTGGTGAGAACATTCCCAGCATTTAAACCTCTGAAGTGGATTCAAGTAAATTAACATAATCAATACATCAACAATCAATAAATTAATTCAAGAAAATTAACATGATCATGTCTCAGATTCAGCACATTTGCTAAACTGGCTATATTTTGGACAAGAAACTGTTCAAACAAAATAATGAATGCTTTTCATTGCAGTGCTTACATTTGAGTCTTAATCATTTTTCTCTGTGGAAAGTAACAACCCCCCCCCTCCCGCATGATTATCAGCATTAGATTTACCCCCCCCCCCCACATTGCTTTGCTAGCCTCAATTTCTTTAATCTTCATAATAGCAAACAGCATTCAGCAGCGTGCTGCTCTACAGGGTGGTTTTCTGTGCAGAGGCAGTGCGGTGAAGTTTTACTCACCGTTTCCCTTGTACGCTCTAATCTGCTGCCTGGCATACCCAACAGAATTTGAAAGGAAACATTCCATGTTGCTTTGAAATATAGGATCACCATGTCATGGATTCGGCTTTATGTATTAAGCCTCACATGTTTTCCTCCCTACTGTAATTCATTCAGCTGCTACAGAAGCAGGCTGATATCAGCAAGTATTACTTAGAAAGATGCTATGAAACTGCTACTCTGGTCCTGCCAAAGAGCAATAACAGACAGGACCTTGTAAAGTAAAGGACTTTGTCATTCCATTGAGAAAAAAATAGTAGTGAAAGGGAGAAGCTGTTCTATTACCTAACAATATTTCAGCACGGCAGCTCGGTCAACTTCGGCCCACGACTGCGGGGGTTTGTCGGGTGGAGGCGAAGAAGGGGAAAAAGATCCATCTTGCTCAGGTGAAATTCAGACTGATTCTGGCGCAGTAGGTTGACATGAAAAGGTTGAGCACCTGCATCCTTCGAGTAAATGAAAGGAAGCAGCATCAACAAGAACACTGCTCTTATTTCATGAGGCATCTCTCCATTCATTTGAACTGACAAGTGCAACGATGATTTGTTTGATGGAACTTGCTCTTCCTCTGCCTCGAAGGGGTGGCTTCCATTGTTGACCACGAATTCGGTTAGCTGCATTGAAATGCAGGCTGCACGCCACGTGTCAAGCTGCAAAACTGATCGGCAGTGAGGTGCATCCAGAACGCTGGAGTAATTCCATGCACACTCTTCTCTGGATATCCTGAAAATGATAAATTATTCCGTGTGATATAAGCACATATCATATATATATAATGTACCCACACATCACTGTTATGCCCTTTGAACTCATGACAGATGATCCTTGTGATACTGTATTTATGTTTATTGCAGGGCCAATAAAAGTGAAAATAATCTTCTGCTGGAAACATTAATGAAAACTCATGTTTTTTTCATTGTGTTCATACATTGTAACTCCTTAGAACAGACTCATACATGCTATGCTCTTTTTAGATATGAATATTAATGCATATTGCATACCTATATGCTGTAGAGTGCACTGAATGCAGCTACTAATCATTATGAACATTACAAGAGGACAGTTCAAGGACCAGTAAATTGGAATTTCAACTATAAACTGGGCTCAACCTGTAAATAACCTTTTCCTTCTTCTTTGAAAATCACAGCTTATCAGGTTCATTAAAAGAAGCAGGACACTGGCCAGCACTAAAGCTGGTAAACCCAGTGCTCAGAGTTATTCCTTCTTGTCAGCTCTGTAAACACACTAAATAAAATTAAATATGGCTGCAAGCGGAAATATGCGGGGTCCAAGCATGGATCACCTAGGCCTAATGTGCCAGCAAGGGGCAAATCCAGAGGCAAAACACTATGATAGCAGATGTGTAGTGATGTAGAGATGATAGTGTTTCAATATGATTGTCACATTAAGCTGAATGGCCACATCTACGCTGAGCATTACATGAAAATATTCCACATTAAAATATGAAGATTTTGTGCAGTATATGAGTATGCAGTATGTGCAAGTTCTGAAATTGTAGATAAACTGGCAGTATGCTGACACACAAAGATAAACCACTGTAACGGGGAACGAGGTAGCAGATGCATGTACGGAGGTAAGCGACTTTTATTGAGGGCAAATCCAAAATCAGGGTCATATCGGTCCAGGGTCATTCAGCAAATACGGAGAGATTGTGGGGCAGACATGACATAGATTCAAGCAACGCAAACATCAAACAAACACCTATACAATGACCAGCAAACGCAACATGCAAACACAGGGCTTAAGTAACAAAGCGTAAACGAGGGACAGGTGGAAAACAGGTGGAGACAATCATGGGCGGAGACAGGAAACGAGGGGGCCGGACTAGAAAAACCAAAACAAAAACTCACATGGACAAGACTGGGAGGAGCCAATCGTGACAACCACAAAGAATTAAGAGGCAGACATCATCTCTTATGTTAAATGCATGCAATTTATAGAGAATAAACATTAAGAAATGTTAAACCTTTTAGATGCCAAGCTTCTCATTGAAAAGTCCTGAAACTCACATGTGTTTAGCAGGCTGATGTTTCTTCACTAGGGGGGCTCTAAAGCAATTTTTATATGGATTATTGGAAGAGCGCAAGCACATATTTACAGAATCTCATGAGGGCATGTCTGCCCCTAGTTATTAACTGTTTTGCTGCTATTTGTATAATAAAGACTTGAATTTTTTACAAAGTAAACATGGCATACCTCCGATAATTCATAACTACTTAAAGTATGTTGAATATGTTCCAATAACTTAACCAGTAACGTTTGGACATTGAAGATGAGGGGGAGGAGCCATCTAAATTGTCCAATAACAAAATAATTTTCATTTATCTAATTTTGTGAAGGCTTTTAGCACCTATATCACCCATTTGAAAAAGTAACTGCCTTCTTAAACTTAACAACTGCTCATGCTGCCTAGCAGGAGGACTCAAGGTTGCAATATCTGTATAGACAATCAAAAAGAAAACATGGTATCGTGCCATCTCTCATACCAAGTCAAGACTGTTTCATAGGTCCATAGATCCATTTAGGATCAATTAATTAATTTATTTATTTCTTTTATTAAGAGTGGATTCATAATGTATTCCTCTGAATCTGATCATGTTCACGCTTTGCATCCATCTGTTTTAAGTTGGAGAACTGATTGCTATCATGTAGGCTACTGAAATACAACTCTCTTAAAGCATAATACAGATTACACTGCAGTTGACTGCATCAAGTTGGGAAAAGCCATTTCCAATTCTTGAACTCTTGTCTAATGTCAAAGCTAGTCTGAAGAACACTAATTCATGGTTACGTTGCCTTTACTCAACTGAGAAAGACTTGTGACAGAAAAACTATAAAGCCGAAGGCAGCCAGCTGCACTCATTCAACCCAGTTATCCTCCTTGATAAAGACATGTAACCTTCTGTGCTCTCAAAGAAATATTTGATAAAAAACTGCTCCAACCTTCATCTCGAGGATGGTAAACTAAGTGGACTGTAGTAGAATCAGGGTGCAATGAGGTTCGCATTCATTTCGACAGGCGTTTTTCTCCATTTAGGCATATTAGCATGCCATTTGTTCTCAAACTTTTCACATTTTTCGCTTTAGGCACAAATTTAGCCACTGTGCCTAGAGGGGGAAAGCCACATGCCTGGAATTTTTTAAAGCATTTATTATTTAGCAGAAAATAAAATATTTGTCCATCACTGCCCTCTAGGGCTGCAGTGCCCTTATACAACTTTGTAGAGCTTCTCACATAGGAAGAGCCAGCACTCTCCTGAGTTCAAAGCACTCGAGATCCAAAACAAGAAAAAAAGGCCTAAAGAAAAGACCTTCTGTGTATACCTTTGTGAAGCGCAATCCAAATAAATAAATAAATAAATAAAAAGCTAATGCACTGCTACGAAAGGGTAGGTGAGACATAAATCTTTTGAAACCATGTTGCTGACCATTCTCTTTGTAAAAGACCAAATGCATTTCCTGAAAAGGCCTCCTATTCAGAACAAGAGCTGAGTGGCTTTCTCACAAACTGCATTTATGACATGGAGTGACATTTCTTTGGTGGCTTATAATCTGCATCTTTCTCTTCAACACAAGAATGCTGGAAAAAGGATCTGCCCTGATTTCTTCCCTTATAGCATACGTAACACTTGTTGTTTCAGGTTTTCAGACAAAATTTAACATAAGACAAAGACAATCTGAGTTAAGACAGAATTATTTTAAATGATCATTTCATTTATTGAAGGAGAAAAGTTGTCTAATAACAACTGTGTGAAAAAGTATGTGCTCCTTAAATAACTGAATTTGGTTGATAACTGGGATCAATGAAAAAAAATTAGGATTGATTACTGCCAGCCCTGTTGAATCTAAACATCAATTACACAGCACCTTTCAGTGATGTCAGCTAAAAAATAAAAATCTGCAATGGGTTGTAATGCATAGGAAACATATCAGTCTGGAAAGTGTTACAAAGCCTTTGCTAAGAATCTGGGACTCTGGCAAACCAAAGCAAGAGCCATTGCCGCCAAGTGGAATAAAGTGGCTGGCCTGCCAAAATTCTTTCAAGAGCATAGTGGCAACTCATCTAGGAAGTTACAAAAGACAAACATCAAGGGGACTGTAGGCCTCACCTTGCAAGCCAGAAACCACTGCTAACCAAGAGGAACATGAAAGCTTGTGTCATATTTGCAAAAACCCCTTGATGACCTATAAGCCTTTTGGAATAATGTTCTGTAGACTGATGAGTCAAAGTGGATTTTTTTTCTTATTCCACAATAAGATCATATTAAGAGTGGAACATGGTGGAGGTAGTGTAATGATGTGGGGATGCTTTGCTGGTGACCATATTGAGGGAACCATGAATTCCGCTGTCTTCCAGAAAATCCTGCAGGAGAATATCCGCTCATCTGTCTGTGATCTCAATCCCAACTGGGTTGTGCAGCGAGATGACAATCCAAAGCACACAAGTAAGTCCTGCTCTGAATGGCTGGAAAAGTAACAAAATTAAGGCTTTGGAGTGGCCTAGTCAAAGTCCTAACCCTCAGTGAGATGCTATGGCAGGATCTGTGGCAGGAAGCTTGAAATGTGGCAGAATTAAAGCAGTTTTTTAAAGAAGAGTGTGCCAAAAAGACTTATCTCCATAAGATAGAAAGCTGGTAGAAAGGGTTATTAAGTTTAGAGGAGCAATTCATTTTTCACATGACTGATACAGGTGTTTCAAAACTTTTTTCCCCTGCTGTAAATGAAATGCCAATTAAAAAACTTCTTATATTTCCTAATATTCTCCTACTTTACATTTACTTGAGGATCTGAAACGATTTAGTGTGACAAACAAAAATTGAAGTAATCAGGAGGGAGCAGGTTCTTTTTTCATGGCACTGTATAAACCTTCAATGATAATGACAAAGATAGAGAAGATTCCTTTATCTTGTTTGTGGTTGTAACCACCTTTTATGATTAACAACAGAGCGATCTGATGGGCTGTTTAAGGAGGTCATGGTTATATCCAAATTCTAACATCAATTCATAAAAAACCGACAATGTTATTTGCACGTTTATTGGTTATTGGTATGTCTCAAATGAGTTGATGCTGTCAAGGTATGCCACTCCACTAGCATCTAATGTATTATGAGTAAATACAAATAAATACAAAGACAGTAGAAATAATGTGCCGTTTGCTAGTGAAGTTGTTCATTATGTAGGTTAGATGAATACTGTTATAAGAACACAGGTTTGTTTCCTGAGCTTTTGCTGCAGCATCTGATTTAATTTAATGAAGGATTGATTAGATGAACTAGAACAGGGGTTGGGAACATATGGAGCTGCATGTGACTCTTTTACTGCTCTGTTGTGGCTCCACAGCAGACTTAGATATTTAGGTAGGAAGAAGCTGCTGAATCAAAAGCTGATTTCAACCTCTTAAAAATCAAATGTTGAGACACATTTTACAAGAAACTATTTCACTTTTGTGGAAAGGTTTCCTGCTGGATAGCAGCTATAACTGAATAGCGGCTATAACTGAGCTAAAGCTTAAAGCAGAGCAGTCTGCGTTTTCATTTCTATCAGATTTTTCATTCTATACTAGTACGTCAGCACATACTGAGACATATTTACAGCCAAGATGGTGAAATGGACATAAAATGTTGTGGCTTGATATTTATTGAAAGGACAAAATGGCTCTTCTTAACAGGGTTAAGACCACTGAACTAGGTACTGGATGGTGACTGCAAATGCTAAATTTCCATCCAGATGTTTGGAAATTGGTTTAGCTACCACACATCAAATCACAAAGGATTTTTATTTA
The DNA here is from genome assembly GCF_015220715.1 of Pygocentrus nattereri. Lineage (NCBI taxonomy): Eukaryota > Metazoa > Chordata > Actinopteri > Characiformes > Serrasalmidae > Pygocentrus > Pygocentrus nattereri. Next base: position 25,983,367 of record NC_051215.1, on the reverse strand, counting down.
TTTTGTATTTCACTGCTCTCAGAAAAACCTTAAATCTCCGTTTTTGTGCAATACCTGTTGCCCTTTATATTGTATACTTCATGATGAATGGACCAAAATAAATGGACCAAAATGACTTGGGAAAAAAGTCTGGTTCCACTGACTTACATTAAAAATAGAGTAGGTTTTTCCCTTCTCCTGTAAAGTTGGCATTTTGGAGATATGAGGTTTTCTTTTGACAGTAGCAATTTAGTCTAATATTGGAGTTTCTAGAGCATATAAACTCTAATGCCTACAGACACAACTTCACATGTCATTTTCTACAATGCCTGCAATAGTTTGTTTACAATAAGTGATTCCAGACTTAAGGCGTATATCATGTAATTGTCTATTAAGTATGACACTCATCCATGAAGTATGACCATAATCAGCTCAGTCACCTAAAGATTCCATTGTAAATAACGATCCATTCCATACCATATATTACATAGTTGGACATGTGAAGTCAAAGCTCAGTGATATATTTAATCCTTTAAATTTAACAGTACTTGTAAATGTATGATGTAATTTATGTGTTGCACAAGTGCTTTATAATATCTCTCAAAATGTTCATTTAAGGGCTCCCGAGTGGTGCAACTGTCTAAGCGTTGGCCCTCTCATCAGGAGATCACGAGTTTGATCCCTGGTGATGCTACAGTCGTCCGTAGCTGGGAGTCACACAGCACAGCACAATTGGCCTCGCTCTCTCTGGGTGGGTAGGATGGCCCTCCTTCTCCCCCATCAGTCAATGCAATGCTAGTCAGCACAGGCGTCTGTTAGCTGACGTAACAGATCTGGCGGTTGGCGCTTTCCTCCAAGTGTGTCCTGTGACGTTGCGTGAGCGGCAGCTCAAAAAGAAGCGGTGGCTGGTTTCACAGGACTTGGAGCAAGCCTGTGCTAGCCCTCACACTCCTAGCATTGGTAGTATCATGTGATTGGGGGAGTCTTAAGTAGTAGCGGGTGGAATTGGAGGTGACTAAATTGGGGAGGAGGGAAAAAGAAAAAAAAAAAAAAAAAAAAAAAAAAAATTATATATATATATATATATATATATATATATATACACACACATTACAAATGCAAGATGCATTTTTTCATGTATTAATAGATGTAGCTGCACTGTGCATTAATTTAGCTGCTTGGCTAAAACTCATTTCATGAAGCTACTGATTCACAGTTCTAGAGCTGATTTTGCTTTTGAGCGGCAGCTTGGGCCTCTGTAGTGAGTGATGCACCCAGAGGCTAGGAGATTTGTGGCTGAGATGTCTCTTTTAAACACTTCAGTTTCATACCATTTCCATTTAATGGCACTTACAGTTTACTAGGGCAGATCTAGCCAGACAGACATGTCTCAAACGTGTGGCAAAGGTGGCATCCTATGACAGTGCAATTTTCACTGTCACTAAGCTCTTCAGTATGACTCATACTACGGCCAGTGTTTGTCTATGGAGATGGCATTGCTATGTGGATCATTTTATACACCTGTTAACCATGAGTGTGGCTGAACCTCAGTATTTAGGAAGAGTGCCCACACAATTTTGGCCATATAGTTTGAGACCATGTATTCTATATACAGCAATGGGTTCATTTATGTTTTCTCCACAAAGCCCAGAAGAAAGATTAGATTTGACAGGAGCATGTCTGAAAGATTGATGTGACACAGTGCTGTAAGACCATAAATCTTTTTCTTTCCAATGCTCTTCTAAGAAAAATGCTTGGGGTATTCAGGTTTTCCTATAAAAGAGCCCTTTCAAGGTTTTGAAAAGAACCATTAAGGAATGATTCCACCTGGCATGAAAGGTTGCTCCAAAGTCTAACACAACAGCTTGGGGACATAATCATAAAAAGCAGGTTTGGGAATATTAGAAGCTCTCGAGTCTTTGACATTTCATTGTGAACTTAGGGCATATTGTAAAGTGATTTGACCCTGTGAATTTTTTGGTGACAGAAGTAAGAGATGTCCCTATTCTTGCCTCATGGTATGCTTCATCACTGCTGCGCTGATTTTGAGATGAATCTTCAGACCGCCAAGGAACCATCCAGAAACCGTTCAAAATAAAAAAATAAATACTAGCAGTGTGAACTCTATTAGGAGTCACAGCAGCGTTCACAAGCCTAAGAACCCTGTTTTAAAGAAAGCACAGCTTCTGCTTAAACCATAGTGACAGCAATGTTCCCGGACAACCGTTAAAATTACAGCTATTATTTGTAGCCAGGCAAACACTGCCCAGTCAGGTTGAGTGGCCATCTCAAGCTGTTTTTTTTCTCCTCCTGTGTGAGGTGCCTCTTTTGTCAGTGCTAAACAATTTTTGTAATGGCTCGTTTGGAGAAGGTTCACGAAAACAAGAACCTCCAAGTCCAATGCGGCTCTTTAATCAAGCGCTTATGCAAGACGTTTGATTTTAATTATAAATGCTGAAGCTCAATTTTGCATGCTGCAGCGTGTGAATGACAGGAAGGCAAACTGGTATGTCAAACTGTGTAAAATCAGATTCTCTACCAGCATGCCAAAATGTGATAGATTTTAAAAGACACACCCGATGTAACTGTCACTATAGCTACAAGTAACATTTTTAAGCTCAAGTTTTGCCTCCAGCAAGTTTGCTGAAGATTCCACCAAACACCAAACTTGAGACGCAGTTGAAAGTAGGCCACTGCTTTTTCATTCCAAGCAAGGAAGACACCTTCTATAGTAGACTTCTTTCAATAAGGCTTTATTTCTCCATGTACATCTGGTTATTGGTTGTTTGGAAGCACTGAATTGGAACAGAAATCAGCTGAGCTGAGCGTGATACGGTTTGAGGTGACATTATCAATCAATCATGACCACTTGTTTTGTTCTCAAGTAAAAGTACTGTTGTTTCAGTGAAAAGTTGACTTCAGTGAAAGAAAAACAGCTTGTAAAGGTACAAAAGTAGCAGCTCACATAAAAACCTGAGTATATAATAAGCTAATATATATACACACCTACCAAGAACTTAATTTGGAACACCTGCACACCTACTGCACCCTCAGTTGGCAATTTACACAAATTTACACATATATAAAATTAGGTAATTATGTAAATATTATGTAATTTACATTAATATAAACACTCCCAATCAAATGACAAGTTTTGTTGATTTTCTAAGTGACGATAAGTTATCATATTACAAGGAACTAATTTTTGCGTGGCATTTTTCTGAAAAAAAAATCTGTTTGCTGAGATTAGCATATTGGAGGGAAAAATACAAAAAAAATAAATGTGCTAAAACTTTAGCTTTTTCCAGTATGTTAAATTCAGCTAATAAACCATAATTGTGTAGAAGGTGAATTCTCTGTAATATATTTGGAGGGGTCCTTTGTAGATGATTAATAAAGAAACAGAGTATCAGTAACACATCAACAACATATCAGTGACGTAGCAGTAGTGAAGCATCTGAACACACACACACACACACACACACACACACACACATTTTCTAAGCCGCTTCTCCCTCAGGGTCGCAGGAGGGTGCTGGAGCCTATCCCAGCGGTCACTGGGTGTGAGGCTGGATACACCCTGGTCAGGTCGCGAGTCCATTGCAGGGCGCATCTGAACACACTAAAGTAAATATCTTGAGGTTCTGTTGATACTTACATAGTAGATAATTAATAGATAACTAATCCTAGTAGATTAGTAGATAACTAATCCTGACCCTAATCCTAACCCTAATCTTAAACTCAACCCAAAACTTAATCCTAACCCTGGCCCTAATCCTAACCCTAATCTTTACCTCAACCCAAAACCTAGTCCTAACCCTCACCCTGGCCATAATCCTGACCTGAACCTTAATCTCAATCTAAAACCTGATCCTAAACCTAAACACATGTTTTTGACATGTTACTAAGAGACCACTGAGCACTGATTTAATCTAAAAAGACTCACTCAGAATAAAGTCTCATCAAATTCTCTGTAGAGGTTGTGTTAACTTACTTAATATACTTCTACAATAAAATGTAAAGACTGGGTGGAAAATACTTGAGTAGTGGAAAATTTGGAAAACTACTTTTTAACTGCATATTTTGGGAAAAAAACATACTTTTTAGTTATTTATATTTAGAGAATCAAGTTACATATTTGTAATCTCTATTTTTCCATTTAGTGTATTGATAACATCTAACAAATTTATATCAATATAAAATGAAACCACACACTACAGTGCAAGTCTGTCTTTTTGTGAGGGAACCAGTGACAGCTGAGTATGTTTGAGTATTTGAGTATGTTTAAAGACTTTTTGGCTTTCGCTCAAATATATTACCACTTTGAATTGAGATTTTGACACAGTACTCATACCTGCTCCTCATGAATTTACGAGTGGCATTAAACTTATTTTTGTCTGAAACAAACTCAACTCACACAAGTAATGTGAACAGAGATGGAGATTCATTTCTATCCCCACTGGAGTCACAGAACAATCAAGAGTCAAACGGGAAGCCTGACTTTGCCAAGTGTTCTCACATCTGTGATAACATTTCAATGAGCAAATGCTTCACTTTAGTGTAGAACTGAGCCCACCTGTTAATGCTGGTCTCTGCCAGTACAGTCAGTTTCTACCACGAGCCACGTTACTCCTTGCTCAGGCAGTAAACGAACATAATCAGGAATGATGATGGTGTAAACAGACTCAGAGCAGCTCACTGGGCAGATTGTGTTTACTCATGATTCTGTTTAAGCGAGTGTTTAGCATTTAAAGCTAATGAGCTCCAGAGGTGTGCCCTTCGACCACAGCTAATGACAAGGCTGAGAGGACATAAGCAGGAAACCGGATGGGAGCCACAATCAGCAAACATGAACTGAGCCAGATAAATTGAATATGCGCCACTGATTGCACTGATTATAGATTTTCCCCCTCATGCCAGAAATGAGCCGTTTCCCTCGCAAGAAATACCGTCATCAACCAAGTACAACTGCATTTACAGCATCAGATGGGTGAGTGAGCCAAGAAAGTATGTTGCTGTGCATTACTTACTCACTCTCCTCTTAGCCTGGGACAAAAAGTGATATTTCTTCCTGCTTTGCTCGCTTTCAGTTGGGTGGACATAAGAAAGGAGGGAAGCGATAAAAAAATAATATATATAGAAATTAACAAAAGAACATTGCCATTGTAAAGCTGTTGTTCAAATGTTTTCAGCACAATAAAACTCATTTGGCTACCAGTTCTATAAAATTTTACAGGTTATAAATAATTAGTAGTACACTACAAAGCATTCAATAAAAATATATATAGAAAAAAGTATTGCGAGTTAAGGGTCACACTTTACTTAAACTCTGCTACAGAAGACTGACATAACCATGCTATAAACATGTCATGACAGTGTTCAGTATTGTTAAAATTTTAAGATACCATTACCGATAATTGTCATTACAGATGCCACGATCTATCTTATATCATATCTTATAGCTTATATCACATGCTAATTATTAACTACATATACTGTAAGTAGCCATCAAATTTACATTTACATTTACATATATGGTACTTTGGCTGACGCTCTTATCCAGAGCGACTTACTATTTGATCATTTTACACAGGGAGGCCAAGGCGGTGTTAGGAGTCTTGCCCAAGGACTCTTATTGGTATAGTGTAGGGTGTTTACCCAGGTGGGGATTGAACCCCAGTCTACAGTCTAGACTACACTACACTACACTATCCCAACCAAATTGTATGACTTATGCCAATTTATGGTAATGGAAATCTCTCATTAAATGTTTATAGCATGGTTAAGACACTTATGTGGCAGCGTTCTAATAAAATGTTCAGAATTCATTGTATTTCTAGGAGATCAAATGTCAGAAGGTAGATAAAGGCAAAAAAATATGTAAATAGATATTTCTATAGCTCTATTGTTCTTCTATAGTTCTATTGTTCAATGAATTCCTGAAATATTGAGTAATACATCTACAAGTACCTTTTTATAATATTTAAATCAACATTTGAAATGTTGAAATTGTTTAAATCAACATTTGAACAACATCAATTAACTACTAATTTGGCAAGCAATTCGAAACTTGTGAATTATGGTGCAAACATTTTGCTGAGTGAAAATAAGTTAACGCTAAAATAAGTTAATGTTAATCTTTTACAGAGAACATATTTAAACATGACATTTTTCTGCAAGTTTTACTGTGCAGTTTTTATGTCTTACTGAGTTTAAAGTATTGGAAAGAAATAAAAAAATCGAATATAAAATGTACCATATGTTTTGTACATGCCACATTTTATATTTTTATCTTTCCAATATGTTGAATCCAACTAATAAGCTGTAATTGTGCATTAAAATGTCGAGAAGTGTGTTCTCTGTAGAGGATATACTAGATTATGTTATAATGACATGTTCACCAACATGTCATTTGATCAGGAGTGCCCAAGCTTTTGCATACAGCACTATGAAATGAAAAATAAGAAAACATGGATACATATATGTTCTCTTCATCTACAACTGTCAAGACATGTATTTCTTACTTCTACAGTTTGGATACAGTAACTGGCGCTGCTCAACTCATGAAAAAAGATATTGAGAATCCTAAATCAGTGGCATTTCTGAAGAGTATGTGATCACCCTCAGGAATTATAAAGAACCAGCAGAGGTCCATCAGTCACTGTTCATCTAGCATGCAGAAGGAGGCTACCTCAGATCAATACCATTGACTAGCAAGCCAAATATGCAGTGACTAAAGCTGTGAGAAGTAGGTCTAAAGTAATTAAGAGGAAGTGTAATATATGTAGGATGTATAAAGAGCAGTGAACACCATAAGGCCCAATTCAGTAAGACAACACAGAACCCTAGTGGCTTGTGAATAATGTTTCCAATAAGAATAAACTGGCATATTTAAAACAGGGTGTTAGAAGTGCAGGGGCACAGCTGATCATACTGTGCAGTCTGCAAGCAATTGGACACTGATACAGTTTTATTGTTTCGGCTCTGTACTCCAACACACCGGAAATGAAACAATAAAATGCAGAAAGTCCGCTTCGAACATATTTTTATCTGCACTCTTAAATATAGCCATCAAAAACGGATTATTGGAGCTATGCTGCTGAAAGAAATATATCTGGATGAGAATTTTTCAATGGCTGGTTCTTCAATGAAATGTGTGAATGTGAAGAATGTTTAAGACCCCACATAATGTAAAAATTATATACCAATTATACAGCCTTTTTAAAGAATGAATTATACTGATGTATATATATATATATATATATATATATATATACACTCAATTTGTAAACAATGTGTCACATTTCTGCAAATGTTTTATTATATCTCTTCATGGAACAACACTATAGAAATTAAACCTGGATTTAGTTTAAAGTAGTCATTGCACAGCTTGTATAGCAGTATATATTTACTGTCCTCTGAAAGTAACTCAACACACAGCCATTAATGTCTAAATACCTGGCAACACAAGTAAGCACACCTCACAGTGAACATGTCCAAATTGTGCCCTATTGTGTCGTTGTCCCTCCCTGGTGTCATGTGACTTGCTGAGTTACAAGGTTCCAGGTGTGAATGGGGAGCAGGGCTGTTAAATTTGGTGTTTTAGGGACAATTTACTCATACTGTTTAACATCCCAAAACTGAGCTATAGCAGCAGCCAAGGTCATACAGCAGTTTTCTAGGACAGGTTCCACTCACCAGGCTCGACCAAAGAAGTTGAGTCCACGTTTAGCATCATATCCAGAGGTTGGTTTCAAAAAATAGAAGCATGAGTGCTGCCAGATTTGTTGCAAAGATTGAAGAAGTGCAAGATCAGCCTGTCAGTGCTCAGATCATGTACTGCACAATGCATCAACTCGGTCTGCATGGCCATCGTCCCAGAAGAAAGCCTCTTCTGAAGCTGATGCACAAGAAAGCCCGCAAACAGTTTGCTGAAGACAAGCAGTCGAAGAACAGGGATTACTGGAACCATGTCCTGTGGTCTTGACGAGACCAAGATAAACTTGTTTGGCTCAGATGGCGTCCAGCATGTGTGGTGGTGCCCTGGAGAGGAGTACCAAGACAACTGTCTCTTGCCTACAGTCAAGCATGGTGGTGGTAGCATCATTGTCTGGAGCTGCATGAGTGATGCCTGCACTGGGGAGCTGCGGTTCATTGAAGTAAACATGAATTTAATAATGGTGGTCACACAAAATATTGACACTTTGAGCAAAATTTGGACATGTTCACTGTGAGGTGTACTCACTTGTGTTGCCAGCTATTTAGACATTAATCGCTGTATGTTGAGTTCTTTTCTTCTTTTCATAGGACAGTAAATTTCTCTCTCTCTCTCTACATACATATATATATATATATATATATATATATATATACATACATATATACACACACATTTATATATATATATATATATATATATATATATATATATACATACATATATACACACACATTTATATATATATATATATATATATATATATATATATACATATATATATATATATATATATATATACACACATACACACACACACACACACACACACACACTACACTGGCGTCAGAAGTGGAACAGTACCCCTTAACCCCTGTTAATGTTGCTTCAAAGGCGTCAAAGACTGCAGAAGACGTGACATGGTGAGGACTGGCAGCGGAGACAGTGGAAGAAGCGGCTTCCTACCAGCTGGAGGAAGCCAAAGGAGGCGGTGTGCCCCTGCTGGAACTTGCAGCAACTTTATCAGGATGACTGACACTTGAAGGAGAGGCTATGTGGCATCCTGCCACAGGCCACGCTGCTGTAGGAGAATTTGAAATTTGAGAAAACACTGTTGATGTGAATGACAGAAAGCTGGTAAGCAGGACATTAATTTCTTTTCGGGGAAACACTATTTTGCAAGCTAAAAACTGTTCAACTCTCGGAAATACATTGAAAAGCATTTCACTCCTTGCATTCAATTTACATCCTCTAAAACAGACTGCACATACTGTATATTTTACTGGCCTTTTAAATCAATATGAACATTTTGTATAAAGCTTTTTCAGTTAGTATTGGCAATCCAGTGAGTATAGCTAGGCCTTCTTACAAACACATGCTAATTTTAATTAAAATATCAAAACTTCAACATTTACAAGCTTTTGGAATTCAATGTATATGAACTTTTGAACCGTTTCACCTTTCAGTGTTTCTCTTGAACTTTCATCAGGTCAGAATTATGGAGGACAGAAGATCGTCAAGGACACTGCACACCATCCTCAAAAACTGTCAGAATGTAGGCTGCATTTCACAGCTGTGTTTGAAGAATTGTTCTGATGGGAACAGCCTTGAATGACATAGCGCTCTAGAAATGCAGCCCACCAAGACTGCAGCCTAGTTTTAGAATGCAACTCATAAGACTTCGAGAACTCTAAAGGCTTTTTATGTACTTTTCAGCAAACTGTAACCTGGCCCTTCTGTTCCTGAAGCTTCCCAGTGGTTTTCATCTTGTGATGAACTCTCTGAAGTCATGCGGGTGTGTTCTTCTCTTTCTGCTAGTCTTTGACACGTCTGTGCCTACATCCTGGATACCATTCTTGATCTGTTCAAGTTTCTGAAAGTATTCTTTGGTCATCCACTGCTGTAGTCTTCCAAGCACTGCTGGGGCACTTAAACAGACTTTGACATTTTAATGTTTTGGTCCTTTTTCTGATTATTCTGATCTTTCAGCATGGCATTAGATCTTTTTTGGGTTTTGTGAGATGACAGCAACAGACCCCAGGTGTAAACCTTCTGTTCACTCTCTTTTACATGAACTATTGATACAGCTAACAACTGAGTAACCTACTGTCTGAAAAACTTTGGTCCATAAAAAGTCAAATCAAATCAAATTTATTTGTATAGCGCTTTTTACAACGGATGTCGTCGCAAAGTAGCTTCACAGAATTCCAGAAAAGACAAAGTTTTAACAAGAATGTAAAAAATGTAACCTCCCCCGGCGGGCAAGCCAGGGGCAACAGTGGCAAGGAAAAACTCCCTCAGAACTGAGGAAGAAACCTTGGGAGGAACCAGGCTCACCAGGGGGGACCCATCCTCCTCTGGCCAAACTACCTACAAGTGATTATACTACTAATATTAATAGCAGTAATATTGGTATTAGGAATAACTAGGAGTCTATGAGAACATCAGTGTAGGGTGGGCAGCTAGTCCAAGGTAGGTGGCGGTAGCTGGGGTGTGGGCAGCTGGTCTGAAGTGGGTAGCAGGAGGGCTCGACAGTCAGTCGTCCTTCAGTGTCCGGCCGGATATGTGGGCGGGCGTATACTCAGAAAAAAGACAGGGAGAGGGAATTAGTTTTATTCTGTCTGTTTGTACGTAAAGCAGGGAATGTAAAAATTTCCATAGTGTGGCTAATGACTCTGGCAGATCTGACTATAACAGCTTAACTAAAAGGAGAGAACCAGGACACACAGACATGGCAGCACTCTGAAACAGTTTGGCATCCCTCCGCTCCACCGTCCACAAACTTGAGTGACCGCGTGTGAGCAGCGGGACGACAGCACCAGCGTCTCAGTTTACTATAATTCCCTGTGTCCATGGACCCCTGGATCTGCTGCCTTTATCTAAGGGGGAACAATTAATTACCAAAAGCTAAACTGAACCAGTTTTCAGCTTAGTTTTAAAGACTGAGACTGTGTCTGAGACACAAACATTTTCTGGAACATCATTCCAGGGTTTGGGGGCTTTATAAGAAAAAGCTCTTCCCCCAGCTGCAGCCTTATGAATTCTAGGAACTATTAATATAAAATTACTATTAATATAAAACTATTTTTAGGAACTGTTAAAGGAAAAGGATAAAAAGGAAAGGATTATAGGGATACAGCAAAATTTTGGCCATTGAAACATTTGACAAAAATTGTCAAAGGTGCTACTTTTCTGACTGAAAGAGAAAAAAAAGAGAATTTTGGTTGAAAGTGGTCACTTGAAAAAACAACATTCAGCATAATATGCAAAATATAGGAAAACAACAGACGAAGAGAGGAAATCCACATGACTTGAAATTACAAAGAAAAAAAACCAGCCAAAAATGATGGGATTCATTGCCTTGGATGGCCTTCCTCTGTTAAATGCTGGATTTCACAGGCGCATACTGTGGCCTACATACCGCAATACTTTTAATAGGCGTATTTAGGCGTATTAATAGGCTTAAACTGCTTTTATTTACTCATTTCAGATGAGTCATTTCAGATTTACAAATTTGATCAATAACAAAATAATATTTTCTTTACAATGTCATGCTTTTTATGTTTAGTATATTTATTCCAAAGCATAAATAGAACACAAACACACACACACACACACACACACATTATCTAAGCTGCTTATTCTCCTGGGTCGTGGGGGGTGCTGGAGCCAATCCCAGCGGTCATTAGGCAGAAGGCAGGAAACAGCGTAGACAGGCCACCAGCCCATCACAGGGCAGACATGCACACTGACACACACTTTCACACCTAGGGGCAATTTAGCATCTCCAATTCACCAAAGACCAGCCTTTGGGACTGTGCGTGGAAACCGGAGCGCCCAGAGGAAACCCAAGCAGACACAGGGAGAACATGCAAGCAAAGAACCCTGGTCACCAGGCTGGGGAATTGAACCCAGACCCAACTGGACCACCATGCTGCCCATAAATAGAAGAGCAAAAAAATAATAAAATATTTTTGGCTTCAGTTTTCAGCCAGGTCTGTCTTCATTTCAGTTTTAGCTTTCTTTTCTGCGCATCGAGGTGCATGTACAAAAAGAGCTAGATAGCTGACCTGAAACGGATGTGCATGTCATTGAATTAAGGCTGTCAGTGTGCACTTTAGCTTCAGTTTCTGATGTGCTGAAGAACAGAGCCCAAAAATAAAAAAAAACATACTGATACATGGTAATACATCCATTTTTCCATTTTAATTTGTTAAATTTGTCCATTTGAATTTGTCTGTATTAGATCGGAGAGTTGTCTTCTACCAAATGCTCTGAGATCTAGTAACATGCTTTAAAGCAGCACCTGGCCATTACTTACCTGCATCGTTCTTCCCTGGAACAGCACGTGGTGGAATGGAAAGAAAAGTGCATCTATATTTTAAAATACTTTAATATTTATCTGAAATAATATTTCTCAAAATATGTGTCTTTTAACAATCTGTAGTACAGTTCTCTAAGGTTCATCATTTTCTCTCACGTCAAAGAACACATACGAGCGGGATATGCCATAAAAGCTCGTACATACTGACATTTGCTGGAAAATGTTTCAACCATAGATATATACTTATAGGTAGATAAACCATTAATTTACATTTTATACAGTAAAAACATTTATTTTTAACAATTTTACCTACATTTAATCAAAAAAGTACAGCATATTTAATAATTTTACAAATTCTTCATAAAAAATATATTTCTGTACAAAAACAATTTTCTTTTGCACCTACTTCAAGTCAGCAGCACATGATAGAATGATGTGAGTGAATAAAGAGCGTGACTGGTGGTCTGAACGCAGTTTTACAGCTTGTCAAGTTGGTAAACTATTTTACAGAGGTGGGGAAATGGAAGGGAAAAAGAAAAGTCGACATTATTGCAGCAAGCCTGGAGAAAGGCAAGATGTGGATCATCTAGGTTGTCGTGAGATGGCACTCGCAGTTTGAGGGGGACAGAACCAAAGACCATTAGAAGTTGCTCACGTTAACCTGACCAGTCCAACACAGCACGATCAGTGCATAACTTGTGCATAAACACGGTTCTGTCTGGCAGAAGGATTTGGCCGTAGAATGTTTAGGAACACTGCGTCGAGATAAAGCAAATGTCTGGGGTTTTACACAATGGTGTGACAATACTCCTCAACATCCTTTACAATCTGTTCAAAAATCAGTGATATTCAGAAGCAAACGTATTACAGTGGCGTCGCGTACGTCGGATGCTGAGCCAGTGACGTGTTGAAGCGCCAGTACGTATGACAGCATATTCTTCTTCTTCTTTTTTTAAAGAAAAACAAAACTATAATCAGGTAGTTCACAGAATTAAAAAAAGAAAAGTGAGCATTTACACGGAGTACATGCACTGTTTACCAGCATGGTCAGAAAAAACCCAGCAAACTGATGATTAAAATCACAGTGAATATGCACCAAAGAAGCTCTAGCTCTTTATCTAGGTGATGATACGGGTCATTGGGAATCGTAACGGCCCCGTCATGCTTACGAATCTCTTATAAGGCAGTGTTTCTTCGAGAGGACGTTTCATCTTCATCTCAGTGCTTCTGCATCTCAGAGAACTGTGTGGGGAGATACAGGACGAGGCAAAGTGGAACAAAAGGGGAAAGATGACAAAAACAGAATTAACTTGGAAAATGTCATAAAGGCATCAGACGATGGCCTAGAGCACGTGATTACCGACAGATCAACAGAAAAAACAGTGGTTCAACGTAAGTGCAGCAGTCTTCAAAATAAAGTTTCGCACAATAATAATAATAATAAAAAAAAACTCTGTCCTTCCGCGCAAGAGGTATTTGATACATACTGTAAGCAATGTGGGATGAGATCAAGAAGAAGGAAAAATGCAAGAAGAAATAAGGTTTAAATGAACATGAAAGCTGAACAATGGGCATCTAAATATTCAGTGGAGAAAAAAAAAACGCTTCATGTCTAGACTTGATTTCTTTCCGATTGGATAAGCGAGTAGACAGCAGCTTCTGCGTCAAACGTGCTTCCGGAGGGAAAGGGAATGGAGAGGAATAAAAATGGAATGTCTGGCTTAAAAGAACAGTTTCAAAGCTTTAAAGTGTGTCCTTATAACCTTCCACATAGGTCTCATGTAAACATAAACAGAACTTTATTTGCAGAGCTAATTTCGAAAATATAATCAGACTCTCTCTTGATAGACATAGCATGACATCATGCTCTTTATGGATATGGAATTATATGTTTATATACATATGGTCGGAAACCCTGTATATTATTTCTTTTTTTTCTGTGTGTTCGTTTGAGTTCATGTCCTTCTCATACTAGTGCAAAATTTGTGCGATAAAGTTTTTGAAATTCTTTTTTTTCCCTCTCCCTCCAACACAGCGGCTGACCGTTTTGTCCACAGCCCAGAGATCAGAGTCTTGCGCCGATCCTAACATCCCCAGTTCTGTCGGAGACGTGCGGTTGAGACATGACGGTCCGGTTGCTCTGTTCACTGTCCCTTTGTCTTCACTGAAGAAAATACACTGGGCCAGAGCAACGCTGCAGCTGTTAAAGACACTTCAACATCTTTCAGATTGTTTTTTTTTTTTGTTTTTTTTTGTTTTTTTTGGAAGGGAGGGGAAGAACGACATGAAAAAAGAGAGGATAAAAAAAAAAATCCTTTTCATCCTATGTGTGCTGTTAGTGGTGTTGTTCCTTGCTCCGGTCACTTGTTATGACCACAGACAGCACACGAGCTCAGTTTTAAAAAAAAGGTTCTGTTTTGTATCTTTGACCTTTTTTTGTCTTTTGTGGTTGTTTTAAAAAACAGAAATAGCCGTCCGTGTTCGGAAATGATCAGAGTGAGCTTGCGGTTGAGTGAAGTTCATGCCCGCTTCCCAAAATGCGCTCAGTGAAAAAGACGCGGAGCACGCTGGGGCAGTCCGGAGCTGCTAACGAAGGCTATACTACTGTGCACACCGTGTTGAGCGTGGTATCGAACCTCACGGCTTTGGCCTCCGTCGGCTTCATATTGGTGTCGTACATCGGGTTTTCGAACGATGCTTGACCGTTCGTGTTCTCATGCCCTGCGTAGCCGTTGTACTGTACTTTTGGTCTTGTTCTGCCAAAGGAAGAGATCGATCATGTTACCGCTGGAAACAAGCCAAAGCTTGAGGCTTATATATCTTTCTATTTAACACTGTAACAGTTCAGCTTCCAAAGTAGGGCATTCACAAAAAATAGCAGTGCATTCCAAAGTATATATATATATTTATATATTTGCATGATTTAAAGAGTAACATAGACATTAGAAATGTTAGATCGAGCCTTACAAAAAAGGAATAAAAGAAATAAAAGGACATGATGCCCTCGTCCAGAGATGGTGAGAGACAAATGTGTGCTATCAAAGTTAAAAAAATAAGAGAAAAAACCTCCCAACCTCATTATCTCAGTTTCTTTCTCTTTCAGTATTTTGCCCAAGCTGACCGCGCATGCACTCATTCCAGGCACTTTTGAAGCAGATATTTAACACGCTACACTGCCCAGCCAAGCCTTTCCACAGCAATGAGGTAAGGTTAAATGTTAAAGATGACTGGGAGCCTGGACCCTGCTGAACTTCCTTCAGTAAAGGAACCAGTGTAAAACTGAGCAACTGCAGAAAGCCCCCGTGTTCGAGCAGTATGCCATTAACATGTAAAAACAACATATACACCCAAACCGCAGTTTTAAACTACTGCCAAAATGTTTTGGAGCATGAACCAATGTGAGTGGGAGGCTATTATGCCTGCTGGCCAAAAACTGCACATTTATTATAAACTGCATGCAGAAAAAACAAACAAACAAACAACCAAATAATACATCATGACCATCATGACCACAAGCTAAAAAAAGCCAGGAAACAAGCTGGAGACACAATGCCTCTCTCCATAAGGCCTGATGGGGAGAAATTTCTTCTTCTCGGCTCTAATAATTAAGGCCTAAAATAATCCCGCTCTGGAAAGGTCACTGCTTTCCCCAATCCGTAGAAGTTAGAGAAGTGTAACTGATAGCCCCTTCCCCAGCTGCCCCGCCGCAGCCATGATTTATGGTCACACACAAATTGTACGATAATCTAAATAAATG
The DNA here is from genome assembly GCF_015220715.1 of Pygocentrus nattereri. Taxonomy (NCBI): domain Eukaryota; kingdom Metazoa; phylum Chordata; class Actinopteri; order Characiformes; family Serrasalmidae; genus Pygocentrus; species Pygocentrus nattereri. The sequence goes on along the minus strand of NC_051215.1, from coordinate 25,967,590 downwards.
ACCTGCATCTCGAACCGAATTCAAAATCCCTCCCCTCTGGAGCACGAGGGCTGCATCACACTTCAAAGACCCTCAACTCCGAATAAATAAAAAAATAAAGAAAGAAAAAAGAAAAAAAAGAAACAGAAAACGACTCATGACATTTCGGTGGCACACTTACATAAACGGAAAATAAACGGGATGGCTTTTAGTTGGTAGAATTAGAGACAGAGATGAAGACCACAAGCATAGCATGGCTTCCCCCCCATTACCATCCCCACCCAGGCCTGTCACGATCAGAAACTTTTATCTTACAATTATCATAAACAATTGCAGTTAGAAATTATCATATTGATCTTAACTATCTACAGTGACTTTAACAAAGTTATAATATATAAAAAAAAACTAAAGTGATTAACTCAAACACACCATTCTAGTTTGCATTCTGGGGCACTGAGTGGTCATCTAATAGGGCATGGTGATCATCTAGAGTAGTGAAGAATTAGCTAAATTAGCTAAGAGGTCGGCAGTACAATATTTTATCATCATTGTTACAAAATTTTATTGTGGATATCGTCAGTACTTAAAGAACACTGACCAACTGCTTTCTATACCAAGAGTGAATAGTTAGTCCTGATTAACTGGATTTAGTGCAGTGCAGTACATCTACTCATACAACCCCACTGTCAAAAAAGTTGGGATGCTGTGAATGTAAATAAAAATAAAATACAATTATATGAAAATCATGTGAACCACATTTTCAAAGGAAAATAGTTCATAGACAACACCTCAAATGTTGAAACTGAGAAAATTTTATTGTTTCCCCAAAAATATTTGCCTATTTTGAATTTAATGCCAACAACACATTCCAAAAAAGTTGGGACGGGGGCCTGTTTATCGCTGTGTTTCATCACCTCTTCTTTAACAGCACTCTGTAAATGTTTGGGAACTGAGGAGACACTGCTGTAGTTCTGAAAGTGAAATGTTTTCTGTTTTCTGATACAGAATTTCAACAGCTCATATCAGTTTCAGGGGTTCCTTTGTCATATTTTTCATTTCATAATGTACCAAATGTTAACAGTGGTGACAGGTCTGGATTGCAGGCAGGTCAGTTTAACACCAAGACTCTTTTAATACGGAGCAATGCTGCTGTAATACATGCAGAATGTGATTTGACATCATCTTGTTGAAATAATCAAGGCCTTCCCTGAAAAAGACATCGTCTGGATGGCTGCATATGTTGCTAAAACATGTTTATATTACTCAGCTTTAATGGTGCCTTCACAAATGAGCACATCACCCATGCCATGTGCACTAATGCCCCCCTAAACCATCATGCATACTGGCTTGTGAACTGTGCGCTGATAACAAGCCGAGTGGTCCTTAACCCCAAAAAGAATTTCTAATGTTGATTCGTCGGACCACAGGACACTTTTCCACTTCCCCTCAGTTCATTTTAAATGAGCTCAGGCCCAGAGAAGGTGGCAGCATTTCTGGATCCTGTTTATATGTGGTTTCTTCTTTGTGTTTTAGAGTTTTAACAGCATTTGTGGATGCAGTGATGAACTGTTTTCACAGTGGTTTTCAGAAGTGTTTCTGAGCGTATGCAGTGATTTCCACTACAGAATCATGTCTGTTTTTAGTGCAGTGCTGTCTGAGGGCCCAAAGATCACGGCCAGCAAATACTCGTTTTTGGCTTTGTCCCTTACATACAGATTTCTCCAGATTCTCTGAATCTTTTAATGATATTTTATATCATAGACAATGAAAAGCAGAAGTTCTTTGCTGTTTTATGTTGAGAAACATTTTTCTTGATTTGATCATGCAGTCTTTCACAGAGTGGTGAACCCCTCCTCGTCTTTACTTCTGAAAGACTCCGCCTCTCTGAGATGCTCTTTATACCCAATCATGTTACTGACCTGCTACCAATCAACCATCTGGTGTATTTTTTAGCATTGCACAAATTTATCAGCCTTTTGTTCCTCCGTCCCAACTTTTTTGAAACGTGTTACTGGCATCAAATTCAAAATGGGCAAATATTTTTCAAAAAAACAATAAAATTTCAGTTTCAACATTTGTTATGTTGTCTATGCACCACTTTCAATGAAATAGAGTCTAAATGATTTTCACTTAATTGCATTTTGTTTTTATTTACATTTTGCACAGCGTCCCAAGTTTTTTGGAAATGGGGTTGTAGTTCTTAAATGTGCCACTGCAGGTGCTTTTTGTCTGTTCCAAGTGATCAAACCTCAGACAAACTGAATATGATAATACACTTTTTCCAGTATTGCTATATTATTTTTTGGCCATATCACCAACCCCCTAAGCTAAACTGTGTTTTGGTGAGACTGTGGGTTTTTACCAAAGGCAGGGGAAAACGTCCAGCTGAGGACTGTCACAGCTGGAGCTCCAAAAAACAAACCTTATTTGCTTGTGTTCTCTAAATGTTACAGCACCATGTTAGTGTTCATAAAGCTACATAACTGACAGTAATCACATAAATATTTATAAACAGTAAATGCAATGTGCCAATTTTGATCAAAGTTAGCTAAATTTGCCTTTATGACAGATGACATCCATTGGAATAAGCATTAATAAACATTTATGTAGGGTTATGCCAGTTGTCATGCAACCTTATGAACAGTACCCTGCAGTAAAGTGTTACTGAAAAGAAGAACAAGTCAAAGCAGACAGAACAAAAGCAGCCTTCAATGACAGACAACACCTACTGGAATAAGCTTTGATCAATATTTATGTAGGGTTATTTCAGTTATCATGGAAAGCTAATGTAGGTGTCATGTAGCCTTATAAACACTGCCATACAGTAAAAAGTTACAGAAGAGCCTCTGTTGCTCATGTAAGACCAGTGATGTATCTCAATAAAAGTGTTTTCTGCTTTCTTTTATTTGCATCCAACTCATATTCTGTTTGTTGATGTAAATGTGTGATTGTTGAATGTAACGCCAGAAGATAATGATTGTGATCAGCTTAAATAACTGTGATTATCAGCGATTCTCAAACAGCAGCTGGTTATGTAATAATTGTGACAGGCCTAACACCACCCAAACCCACCCTCCCCACACACATTGTGCATCCTCCACTCCCTCTGACGAGATGAGCAAAAAGAAAAGGACACGATGGTGATGTGGCAGCAGAGGGCTCGTTGCCTAGTGATTTAGCTTCTGGGGTCTTACCTGGAGCCGGCCCTGATTACGTCTTTGGGTCTCTCATTCTCATCTGTCTCTTGTGATAGTACCCTGCCAATTTTTTTATTTGTTTTAATAATTGGGCAATTGTCACCCATCATGACAGATTTTTTTAACTGCATGTCACATTCGTCTGTTGCTTGCTTTGGTAAAGTTAGGAAAACTCCAATGCTCTTTATACTTTTTTTTACCTTTTTTGAACATTTTTAAACAATCAATACCACAGTTTAAAAGGCGAAATATATCAACTTTACTGCTAATCAATCATGCTGCTAATCAGCCACATTTACTGAGTGGGCACAGGAGTTTCCCCATAACTGCAGCGAGACAAATGCAAATCAACATTCAACAATGGACAGAACGTCATGGCTAAAGCAGGGTACGCTCTCTGAGGGGCTTACCTGTGTTTGTAGAGGTAAAAAGCAAATCCTGACAGAATGAGAGCAAAGAACGGCACCAGTATAGCAGCCGCCACTGAGCTGCTGTTTGTGCCATAGTAAGGATTGGAGGAATCCACATCTGTTGTGATAAGACCTGTAAAGGTAGTGGGAAAAATGTGTGAGCAATTATCATAAAATGAAATATAACTACAAACTAGACCCAAAGTTCGGCATTAAAGACCTGTATCCTACAATTGTATTCACTTGTGTAGTTTTACGTATCAATTTTTTTTTTTATTTATGTAAAAGCAATTAATTTTATTATTTTTACATGACCATTTTCCAACCTATATCCATCCCTTAGAATTAAACAAGCTAATTTTGTTATCGTGTCTTTAAGATTGATGTATGTAAATGAGCTCTATTCTGATTGTCTGCCCTGTATTGAATGTCATTTAAAAGGCTAGTCTGAAACATTCATTGCAACCTATAGCTTTAGTGTCAATGGGTGGGGCTAAGCTGCTGTAGACTGAATAGGTGGTTATATGTCAATGTGTTGGTGTTTATGACATCACAAAAACAACATAATTTCTGTTTATGGAGTAAACAGTACAGTTTAATCCCTTAAATGACCCATTGGTGGGCCCAAAGTTTTAATTCACACTGCTAAAACCTAATAATAAGCCTTAGTATGTAATAAGAATTTTTAATGGGTAAAATTTTGTTAATGTGCACATACTACATCACACTTTTTTCTAAAAAGGTGAGAAAGATTACTTTTCTATTTTATGAGCCCTTTAAATACTCAAATTAAATACTCAAACCCTTTCTATTATAAACTACCCTTTATACAACAAATAGATCAATAGAAATGATCTGGGAAGAGGTATAGGTCTTACAGCTCACATAGATCAGCTCTTTTGACACACAAGAGACTTGGGTTTAATAAATATGGGCAATTTTAATGAAAAAAACAAAAGTGCGTGCAGGTATCATTTTACCTTGTCTTGTCAGCTGAAACTTCCCAAAATCTTTGCTGTGGATATGACCTTGGTAAACAAACATTTTCTTCTCAGACTCTGCTGTCACCTGGATTTAAAAAAAGAGACAAGGCAGAAAATAGCAATCACATACCTTTATTATGCAAGCCCATGGATGAGTTACTATCCTGTTTCAAGATTCAAGGCCAGTCACAAAAATGTTCACAGGATCAGTCACGTTTTTTTCCCCCAGTTTTTCGTGTGTAGGTGTTGCAAGGCCCAGTGCTGTTTTAAAAATAACAGCTTCTGCAAAAAAGCTAGCATAACTGTATGGTACTCACATATCCATCCATTGCCCAGTTGTCATTTTTGAATTTACTGAAGTACTGCTCTGTTGGACCTCTTATCTGGTAGACCTTCAGTAACAGATGATTTTCCTCTTTCTTGTATGTCCCTGCACAAAGTGAGCAAGAAGAATCTCAATTTTCACTACTAAATGCGATCTTAACACTTATCTCCACCCCAAAATTAAAACGGTCTAAATTCAAATGAAGCCCAGCTGAACAAACGAGACAAGAAAAATGTAAAGAAACTTGTTTGGCAGGAAACACGCTGAACCAGAATCATTTTGTTGTAAAATGAATGAATGGGTTCAGAATCAGTCAAATATCACAGTAGAAACTGGTGATAAATAACAATTATTATTGTCACTTTCTTTCTATTCTTGATTATAGAAGGTATCCAAAACAATGCTTCTTCTTGTGTTTGATGATTAAATACTGTTTTATTATACAAAATTCATGTGTTGTGTCGATTAAAAAAAATTGTTCCGTGAATCCCGTTGTAGTTCTAAAAATGATAGTTTCTGTAAAAAGGTACTGTAACTTACACAGTGGTATTTACATGTTGTATTTGTCATGTTTACTGCTTATGCATTCGATACTGCATTTAATATGAGGTCCTGAGACATTATTAAATGTTTAATAACTTACCCGAGAGCTTGATCTGCACTCCGCTTTGTTCCACAAGAGTGACGTTGACTCGGCTTGTTGTGGCATTGAACGCATTGACCGTTATTGTGGCAGCCTGCCTCTTGCCAAGGTACTCGTAGAAGCCCGTCCAGTCAGAGTTTAAAGAGAACACGTCCGCGGGAACTGAACAGATGTGAATAACATTTTGAATACAAACATAACACTGCACATTAGCATGTATAATGTGGGAATTAGTGTGCAGTTTATCAATGCTGTACCGTACATGACTAGAGAGCAAACTGTTTCCCCAAGCAATCACCATCTACAAGCATTATTAATTTTTCTTTGTTATTTTTCAGCCTTATTTAGAACTACAGTGTCTGTCAGGTGACGTCAACAGGGAAGCTTCTGGGCAAATTGAAAACAAAGGCACAGTGGCCAGAGCAACGGCCCAGAAAAGGTTACATACCCCGAATCTTGTTTTTCTGTACGTCTGAGTCTCCCTTTGACTTGCTGTTTATTTTGGGTCCAACTAGGAGACAGGACAAATAATTGATAAGTTGACATTTTGCAGGTACTCTCTGACACTCTTTACATGCATGAACATGGATAATGACTATAATTTAAAGCTTCCTTGTTAAATTCTTATTTTTTTCCCTCATAGAATGATTCATTAGTGTTCCCGAATGAGTCATATCATATGCTGCTGCAGCTGTCAAGACCATATAAGGGTTTTGTAAGCCGACTGGATGAAGTTTATAAAATAATGTATTCCTAAACGCGAGTAATGCTTAAAAGCAAAGTCAGTTTTAACCTCTTTAACTCTAAGGGCCTATCAGTGGGTCCAGAACTCTATTCCGGTTTACTTTAGCTATTAACTCAGATCATAGTGTAGTGGTAGTAGTATTTAGTAGTACTGTAATAGTAGTAGGTATTATGATTTAAATTTAACAAAACATTTTTGAGCGTTTCTGGACTGTTATCAAGTTAATTATCTTGTAATCTCAAGATAACAACTTTGATATCTTGAGATAACAAGATAAGTAACTCGTTATCCCAAGATAACTTTGGTTATCTTGACATAATAACAATACAGAAAAATACAACTACCTCATGGTCTCTCTGGACATCTGTAGTTTCTGGCAGCAGTATGTCTAAGTATCAATGATGTATCTCATAAACTTTGCATCTTGAAAAAAACTGTCAAAACACTGTAAAAGTATCTAAAAATACTGACTTATTTAAAATAAATAAAAAATAAAACATTCTCTCTGAACATTTACATAGCATCTCAAATTAATTACTTATTTCCTCAACATGAGAACTAATTTTCTGAAGATATAGGCTAGTACCTTATAAATAGTTTCTATTAGTACGTATAGTTCTATATAGTTTTTTAGTACCTAATAAATAGTAAATAGTTTCTTATTTTCTCAAAAAACGTAGCAATGTAATATATATATATATATATATATATATATATATATATATAGAGAGAGAGAGAGAGAGAGAGAGAATATATATAAATATATTTTACACCCATTTTATTTGGGTCTGTCTATCTATCTATCTATCTATCTATCTATCTATCTATCTATCTATCTATCTATCTATCTATCTATCTATCTATACACATACAGGGTGGGCCATTTATATGGATACACCCAAATAAAATGGGAATGGTTGGTGATATTAACTTCCTGTTTGTGGCACATTAGTATTTGGGAGGGGGAAAACTTGGTGGGTGGTGACCATTGCGGCCATTTTGGATCCAACTTTAGTTTTTTCAATGGGAAGAGGGTCGTGTGACACATCAAACTTATTGAGAATTTCACAAGAAAAACATGGTGCGCTTGGTTTTAACGTAATTTTATTCTTTCATGAGTTATTTACAAGTTTCTGACCACTTATAAAATGTGTTCAAAGTGCTGCCCGTTGTGTTGGATTGTCAATGCAGCCTCTTCTCCCGCTCTTCACACACTGATAGCAACACCGCAGAAGAAATGCTAGCACAGGCTTCCAGTATCCGTAGTTTCAGGTGCTGCACATCTCGTATCTTCACAGCATAGACAATTGCCTTCAGATGACCCCAAAGATAAAAGTCTATGGGGGTCAGATCGGGAGACCTTGGGGGCCATTCAACTGGCCCACGGTGACCAATCCACTTTCCAGGAAACTGTTCATCTAGGACTGCTCGGACCTGACACCCATAATGTGGTGGTGCACCATCTTGCTGGAAAAACTCCGGGAACGTGCCAGCTTCCAAAGTGGAAGATGTGCAACGCCTGAAACTACGGATACTGGAAGCCTGTGCTAGCATTTCTTCTGCAGTGTTGCTATCAGTGTGTGAAGAGCGGGAGAAGAGGGCTGCATTGACAATCCAACACAACGGGCAGCACTTTGAACACATTTTATAAGTGGTCAGAAACTTGTAAATAACTCATGAAAGAATAAAGTTACGTTAAAACCAAGCACACCATGTTTTTCTTGTGAAATTCTGAAGTTTGATGTGTCACACGACCCTCTTCCCATTGAAAAAACTAAAGTTAGATCCAAAATGGCCCACCCTGTATGTGTATGTATATATACACTGCTCAAAAAAATAAAGGGAACACTTAAACAACACAATATAACTCCAAGTAAATCAAACTTCTGTGAAATCAAACTGTCCACTTAGGAAGCAACACTGATTGACAATCAATTTCACAGCTGTTGTGCAAATGGAACAGACAACAGGTGGAAATTATTGGCAATTAGCAAGACACACTCAATAAAGGAGTGGTTCTGCAGGTGGGGACCACAGACCACTTCTCAGTGCCGATGCTTTCTGGCTGATGTTTTGGTCACTTTTGAATGTTGGTGGTGGTTTCACACTCGTGGTAGCATGAGACGGACTCTACAACCCACACAAGTGGCCCAGGTAGTGCAGCTCATCCAGGATGGCACATCAATGCGAGCTGTGGCAAGAAGGTTTGCTGTGTCTGTCAGCGTAGTGTCCAGAGGCTGGAGGTGCTACCAGGAGACAGGCCAGTACACCAGGAGACGTGGAGGAGGCCGTAGGAGGGCAACAACCCAGCAGCAGGACCACTACCTCTGCCTTTGTGCAAGGAGGAACAGGTGGAGCACTGCCAGAGCCCTGCAAAATGACCTCCAGCAGGCCACAAATGTGCATGTGTCTGCACAAAGGGTTAGAAACCGACTCCATGAGGATGGTATGAGGGCCCGACGTCCACAGATGGGGTGCTCACAGCCCAACACCGTGCAGGACGCTTGGCATTTGCAAGAGAACACCAGGATTGGCAAATTCGCCACTGGCGCCCTGTGCTCTTCACAGATGAAAGCAGGTTCACACTGAGCACATGTGACAGACGTGACAGAGTCTGGAGACACCGTGGAGAGCGATCTGCTGCCTGCAACTTCCTTCAGCATGACCGGTTTGGCAGTGGGTCAGTAATGGTGTGGGATGGCATTTCTTTGGAGGGCCGCACAGCCCTCCATGTGCTCACCAGAGGTAGCCTCACTGCCATTAGGTACCGAGATGAGCTCCTCAGACCCCTTGTAAGACCATATGCTGGTGCGGTTTGCCCTGGGTTCCTCCTAATGCAGGACAATGCTAGACCTCATGTGGCTGGAGTGTGTCAGCAGTTCCTGCAAGATGAAGGCATTGAAGCTATGGACTGGCCCGCCTGTTCCCCAGACCTGAATCCGATTGAGCACATCTGGGACATCATGTCTCGCTCCATCCACCAACGCCACGTTGCACCACAGACTGTCCAGGAGTTGGCGGATGCTTTAGTCCAGGTCTGGGAGGAGATCCCTCAGGATACCATACGCCACCTCATCAGGAACATGGGAGGTCATACAGGCACATGGAGGCCACACACAATACTGAGCCTCATTTTGACTTTTTTTGTTTTAAGGACATTACATCAAAGTTGGATCAGCCTGTAGTGTTTTTCCACTTTAATTTTGTGTGTGACTCCAAATCCAGGCCTCCATTGGTTAATAAATTTGATTTCCATTGATGATTTTTGTGTGATTTTGTTGTCAGCACATTCAACTTTGTACAGAACAAAGTATTCAATGAGAATATTTCATTCATTCAGATCTAGGATGTGTTATTTGAGTGTTCCCTTTATTTTTTTGAGCAGTGTATATATTTTAAAAAATTGTTTTAGACCAGGGCAATATTTTGACATACTGTTGCCAAAAACTACCTCACAGGAACTGGCTTTTATATCTATCTGTCTATGAATGAACTGAATATAGGTATACTTCACTGCTTAATTAGCTAACTAGGTACCTAGGTAATTACTCATGTAAACTACACTGAAATAGTATAGCCATTAGATTATACATTTAAACAGTACAGCAAAACAATAATACCTTGAGATATCTAAAGGTTAAGTAGGCATGGACACTGAAGCATACTGTCAGAAAGCCATATGAGCACCCACTAAATCACTGGATACTCTTTTCAGCTGTAGTTCATGGGTTACCGTTTCTATTAAACTGAACATCCAGCCGATTCCCACGGCACAGGTAAAGGTCAGTACCTTTGCAGACGGGAGGTTTGCCTGACCACCTGCCATCTGGCCTGCACGTCCGGTGCTCGGATCCACCGGCCAGAAAGAAGCCATCCTGGCAAGTGTACATGAGGGTGTAGCCCAGCGTCGGCAGGTCAATGGCCCTCACGTCCACATGAGATGGTGTCTCGGGCTGCCGGCAGGCGTGCGCTATGCAGAAGGAGGAAGAAGAAAAGAATGTAGAGAGAATAAGCCGGGGAAGGGCACGACACTGAGGCTTTCTGATCGACGCGCAGCCGGCCGACTCCCACACAAAGTAATATTTCACAGGCCGCAAACGGAGCTGCGCCATTGGAGGGAAAAGTTCTGGAACATGCCTTAAGTGCTGCTACCTTACATAATATATGAACCGGGTCTTCACACCTCGCTGTGAGTCGACTCGTGTCTTCACGCTCTTGTGCTCAGACAGTGAAGGCGCTTTATATGAGTGAGGAGCCCCGAGGATTTCACAGAGTGGGCTGTCAAACTCGCCCACAGATTTACAACCCGAGTACAAGCAGCTTAAACTTGCCTAACTTTAATTCTTTCTGCTGAGGCCAGCAATCCCCACTTTTGTCCTTTTGGAAATCAGCCGCTGCAAGTGATCATTTCCATCTGAAACAGGCCCTCGCTGTTTCTGTTTCTGTGTTTTTTCTGCAGTTAAGTCTATATGTAGAGCTTTAGGACATAATCACTTGGAAAGATGTAAAGGGGTTTCAGCTCAAGTGCATGACACCCCTTCGGAGAACATTTACAAACAAAGGATTAGAATAAATCAAAAAGTTGCATTAGGCACTGACCCGGCTACTGCCTGCCAGGCTGTCTTTTCCTCTATATACTTCCTCTACACTCAGAGATGCCTTTTCTCAGGCTTTATGAAAAATGTGATAACATATGTTCGGGCTAGCCAGTGTGTCTGAACCCAAAAATGAACATGAACAGAGTTCACTTGCAACATCTTTTCCATTTCTCCTTCCCTTGCTTCATATCTCTCATTGATTGTGTGTGTGATGGCCATTTTTTATTTCTGGTTCATAGCAGTCAGTTAGCATAGTGGACCTGGGCATAGAGATAATGGACTGGCTTGAGTTCCACAAGCTTCATCACTCTTGGGCACCCCCACTGGTGCAGTATCAGCCCCCTCAGTTACACTGACCTGTCACGGATGGCTGCATCACCAAAGTGCGGGAAAATTGGACAGATAAATCACTGATAATGTCTTTTTCCATGTTGTACAAATAAAATGGTTACTCTGAACGCGCGTGGCACTAATAACACTAATAATTTTTTGGTAAAAAAGGAGCTCTTAAGAGTGATAATTAATTTGTTCATGATGTAATTAGTCAGCGTATTGGTTTGCAGGTGACGAGGGGTCACATCCCTGCTCAGGCAGTAATACTGATATTTTAGGCTGCCTTCAGAATGAAAACCTCAGCATGAGGTTTACTGTGGTTAATCTGTCTTGATAACTGTGTCTGCCATAAGCTGTACATTATACTAAGTTTAATTCATGTTCAGGTTGCCCTTTTCCACTAAGCACAGGCCTATACAGACTAACTAAATAACAGTCATTTCACATGTTTTGAATGCTTCTTACCGACGCACTCAGGCTGCATGCCACTCCATGTCAGATTCTCCAGGCATATCCTCGTAGTTGACCCTAGAATGTGGTAATTTTTTCGGCATCTGAAGAAAACTTTGCTCCCCACCTAAAAGAATCATAAAACATTAAGGGCCAAATACAAACACATACAAACTATAACTGTGAGTTAACACACCTCTGGTTCAAATTCTGAATAAAACCTTTCAATAAATCAAACACTTTACCTCAAATCCCTGAGCCTGCAGTGGGATTCCATACGCAGGGGTTCCAGGATCTTTACATGCATTATATGCTGGATCTACAATTACACATTACATGTTAATCACAGTCCTAGAGGTACAAGCGTCAGGTAATCCATGTACCACTGTCGGAACACTGATAAATACGCACCGATGCAGGAGGGCTGGATTCCGGTCCAGGAGCCGTCCTCCTGACACACTCGCCTGGGGGAGCCCACCAGCAGGAAAGGTGAGCGGCAGTAGAACGCCACCTCCGACTTGTATGTAAACTGGATCCCCTCTCTATAGCCCTCTGCAGGGGTGCCGGGGTCCCCACATAACACAGCTGTGCAGGACACAAGGTGAAGGACAGTCAGTGCATGAGGTAAAGTAATGTTATGCAAAACTTCCGTTTTATTCCAAGCATTTTTTGGGCTTTTCTACTAGTCCATTTATCATAACATTTTCACACAATGTGAAGGACAGCTGCTGTGTGTGTGATAAAAATGGAAATACATTTCTTTTTGTACAGCGATGATAACTGGCTGAAAAACACCTTGTACAAATGGTAACTTTACAGTGGAAAGAAAAGCATTCTTAACTTGTAATGGAAGATTTTTTTCCATATAATTTTAGACTATTTTAGTGGGTTTTTTTGGAATGGGGGAGCATCAATAAGCAATGAAATGTTAAAATATTCATATTGTTATTGTCTACAGTAATTCCTCGACATGTTATCTGCCTTGAGATCTGATTACCACAGACATGAGGCATTCTGGACGTTTTTCCTCAATGTTTTTACAGTTTCATCATACAGCTCAGTTTATCATTCTGGACACAGTCCATCATGGACTGCAACAAACCCAGCAAAATATTATTGAACTCAGTGAATCCAGACTGTCTACATAGTGGCATATGTGTTTTTGAGTAAAACATTTTTTATATAAATTTTTTTTCTTTGAATAATTTTACCTCAGCTGCTTTCATCACAGCCCTTTATTTCTCCGTCTTACCAGGGGTCAATATGTCTGGAAAGCACTGTGTATATGAGGTGTCAATCACAAACTTTGCAAAATAAGTAGAAATAGCCCAGTGTAGGCTCAACTCTTATTCTTGTACTGTCTGTCATGTTGTTGTGTTGCCCACTTGTTTTTATGGAGGCAGAATTGCTTGCTGGGTTGTTACTGCTGTGTGGAACTATTGGAGGTTTGGCTGCTGAAGGGAGCAAACAATAACAGTTTCAAGGCTTGAAGTTTCCCCCGCACTTTTAACATGGATTTTTAATATTACTTCTGACACTGTGTCAAAGATTTACAATCAAAACCTGCAGGCTTTAGCAACAGAGTGGAGGGCTGTATGCCTTGTATACCTTGTGGAACATGTAGACAGTAAGAGCTGGCTAAAGGATATATTTGTGTTATGTCAACAAAGTATCGAAAACGTCAAAACAGTTTTGTGACCTGTCGAAGGCTGCAACCCTATAATACAACCAACATCCCTCTGAACAGGTCCAAAAATGCAACAAAACTTGCACATTTCTCCATTTAGTCACTAGAGATGTGCATTCTGACCAATTTTAATACTCAAATATATCACTGCTGTCAGGACAAAACCTTGTATCTCCTTTTTTTTTTTATATTATTTGAAAAAGGCAGTTGCCCTTTATGTTGTATCAACATTTCATGATGAATAGACCAATACAAATGATCCAAAATTACTTGGAAAAAACAATTTTTCCATTTTCTTCCATTAAAAGTTCAATGATTTTGCCTGTCCTGTAAAGTTACCTTTTTGGAGATATGATATTCCGTTATGACAGCAGATGAACAGATATCCGGTTAATCACAGAGAGGAAAACAGTAGCAAAAAAAAAAAAAAAAACCTAAAAATAAATATATAAATATATAATAAAGAAAATATATGGATGTAGGCTCGCATTTCTAGATGACGGCACTGATGTTGCAGAGGGATGTGTTTTATCATTCACAAACAGCTGAGCAGTTTTAATGTGGGATTAGCATCTTAGGCTGCATCTTCAGATGAGTGAATGGTAGGTAACAAATGTTAAGGACTCGTCGTCTTCAGCATGAGGTATTCTCTCCCCGTTGGACGATGTGCCAACATGATAGTTTGTCATTTTCATTGCTTTTGGACTAGTTTGTTAGTGACAGCTCGCTTTAGTGGGCCCAGCACATTGATTAATGGTTCTGTATCTAAAGATGTACTTCTGTGTTAACATAAAACCAAGATGCACAGGTTTGAGCATTCCAAAGACACAGATTTCACTTCTGTATTATTTTAATCTTGTTCTTCAATGCTATAATAGTAGCATTGAAGAACATGTTATTAATAGCTATAATAACAGTCATATGCAGTGAAAAGGAGGCAACACACCCTGAATTTAACACGTTGCCAAAAAAAGTAGTAAAAGGTTGCTTGTGCAAAAATAATGGCATATTTGACATTTTACATTTTACCTTTCCCAGTATGGTAAACTCAAATAAACTAAATAAATAAATGCAGTAAAATTAGTAGAAAAACGCCATGTTTAAGTTTATTCCCTGTAAAGAATGTGTTACCTTATTGTAACCTTATTTTCATCTAGGAATTTCAGATTTATATTCAAATAGTTATAAATGTAATTTAAATAGAGTGTTCAAACTTTTGCAAACAACTTTATGTCTAACTAGGGTTGCCAGGACTCTGCTTTTGGGCCATAGTGTCTGGTTTTCAGTGCTGTTGTCCAGTGCCTGATAGGTACTGCCAACTGAATATTAAAATGTCTGGTTGAGTATAATTCTAAAGGCATTTGATTTGTTGACACAGATAAAGAGCATTCTAGTCTCGTCATCATGCTCCTCTCTCTCTCTGCCCTTTAAGGCCTACACTAATGTCAGAGATATCAAAGATCTGTATGTGCAAAAGGAAAAGCATTAAATGGAACTTTTTTTGAGCATCAAAGGCTAAATAAGTTTGGGTCAGGTCGTATGAACAGTGACTCTCCACCCCCCAGCAAAGCTGAAATGAAACTTATACCATAGGTTTGTTGTAAGAGGCACAAAGAGGCATGAAGGAAATCTGTCACATGACACTAAACGCATGCATGAATGTGTTATTTTTCCTTAAGAAATAAAATGTTTACGATATAGATTTTAGCAAACCATTTTTCAGCAAAAAAAGGGTTTGTCCACATTTATAAAACATTATTGACCATTTCTATTTCTATAGCAAACATCTCCAAACGAGTCAAAGCACTAAAAAACAATCTTCCTAAAAAATCCTTTGAATGGAAATATAGCTACTGAGGCACACAATGAAAGTACTCTGTCTACAAGCCTTGTTGCTACTTCTAAAGCTTTGCTGAAATCCCACTGTTTGAAATCAAAGAAGGACTTACAGCTCTTACAATTTAAGAGGATGCCTTGTTCTCAATTTCTGAAACAAACAAAAAAAAAACAACAACACAAAAACCTTCTTTGTGCTTGTGATGTTTGTGCTTGCTTGTGGTGAAGAATTAATCCATTAAACTCACGCAGACACTGAGGGATGTCACCACGCCACGTCCCATTCCCCTCGCATGTGACTATTCCTGGAGAGGAGAGCTGATAGCCGTCGAAGCAGCTGTAGGCCAAACTGGAGCCCCACTGTAGATCAGAACCCTCCACTTTTCCGTAACGAATGGCTGGGGGCTGGCCGCACATGATGACTGCAGGCATAAATACATAATTACCATCTTCATCATCATCATCATCATCGTTGTTGTCGTCGTCATCATCATCATCACTGTCATTATCATCATGACCTGAAGATATAATTCTAATAGCAACCTCAGATCTCCTCTCAGATTCAGAGAGCAACGAGTCTAAATGGAAACGCTCTGCTAACATAAGAGCCTTAGAGCTATTTATTTGCCATTTTCTTCCTTGATCATTACGCTCCATTTGCAAGGAGGGAGGGCATGTGTGCTTTTGAATCAAAAGGGGATAGAAAGAGATGATTAACTGGAATTACTGCCTCAATCCACCGCTCGTACAGAGCGTGCACTGCATTTCTCATGCTGCACTGCAAAAAAAAAAGTTCCAAAACAGTCTATGCCAGGTTCTTAAGAACCAGATTGTGCTTGCTAGCTGCGCATGCTGGCCGCTTGATGCGATTTGAGGCTGACATCTGATAGCGGAGATCTTACAGGTTTCACAGGTAACATCCCTTCAGTGTTTGTAAGTGAATAATCCCGCTCAGGAAAGGGGGGCTGAACGCCACAGACAGAACTCAAAACAAGATCAAAACATCAGAAAGGCTTTTGATGTGGGGATGCCAGCAACTCCGGTATGCCATTGTGATATTTAGACTTTAAACGGTTTTCCTGGCACCTTTTTTCTGAATGCGTTGTCACACCCTACACCCGAACACAAGCGGGAACAGCAGGAACGCTGGGTGATGTCACACAGGGCTCAGGACCAGCGGCTGTTTGCATTAAACATTTTTTTGGCCTTAAAGCGCCCATAACCTGGAAAAATGCATTTTTTAGTGCAGTGCACAAACACTGTTCACTCCCCAGCCAATATAGTTCATATATGGAAATTAAGATGAAAAAACAACCTAATTTGAATAAATTATTTTTGTCATGCACTAATATAAAATCAATGCATTTGCATACATCTGCCTTTTTAGATTACAGCAGTTTAACCTCACCCAATACCACTGACATTATAAGGAGTGTTTCAGCCCCAACTGCATTATGAACAAGGCACAATACAGGTCAGTGAATCAGAACAGAGCGTATGTAAAAATATAGGTCTTAAAAGCACAGCCTGATTAAAGTTAAAGACGGGTCATGCAAAAATGATATATTATAATGACCTACTCATTACTCTCTCTAAACATGCTTGTGAGATGGCCCCATTAGGTTTTCCCTTGTCCCTTCAAAGGGGAATTCCACCAATTTTTCTAAACTTTTGTGTAACTGAATGGTTAAGATGTCAATCAGAGTGGTTTGGTGTAAAATGCTCTGTTCTGGAGAAACTGGCTCAGTCAAAGTTATTTATAGTAATGGTGATAGGAACCAGATGTTTGAAGCATTTAATGCCTCTAAAAGCTCCTTTATAAAACGTTATTACATGAAATGAATATGCTGCCTGATGCCTGAGACAGTTTAATGATAGTTTTGAAATTTCCTGTAGCAGCCCTTGCCCTGCACATTTCAGTGTTTGCTCCAAAAACACCTGGTCCAACTCTGAAAGTTACCAAGAAATGGATGAGCAGATAAACAAAAAATGTGCAGGACTGCTCGTACTCCAGGACCAAAGTTAGGAACCTATGCTTTAATGCATTCATTTAAAAAGGGACGTTTAAGTCAAAACAGCCCAAAAAAAACGTATCACTATTTTATGATTAACTGTTTTACATATAAAATCTCAGAAGACATGTGTAGGGTCACTGGTGGTTTTGGATATCAAATAAAATGGCTTTGTGTTGTAGACATTGTGACCCCTGGTTCCTGTTGTTACCCACTACACTACAACAACCACATAGAGTGGTTCACATTAAGTCATCTCTTAGCCTGGGTAAATTTATCTTTAAAGTATTTAATTGAAGACAAATATTTGTGATGTTTCATGCAAGTGTCCTCTGAGCTCCAGATGTGGAGTACTGACCAGATGTGCCTACCAACCTTCTCAGCCTTAGTGAGAATGAATGGGTACTGATGGTCCAGTCATTAAACCACCACTCTATGTTCCCTTTTCATTCACACTAAAGCTAATTTGGCTAATATTCACAAAGCATATACAAGCAGCAAGATGTAGGAAACATCTGCATGGAAATCATACATCTGTTAAATTGCTACGTTTGTCACAAACAGCTTTATCTAGGAGATGTGCGCATCACACACGTGCAGCCAGATAAGTGAGCTAGTTCTGTGGTTATCTTTGTTAATGCAAGACTTGATTGCCATGGCAACGCACAGCTGTACACTCCCACTCTAGTCCTCCTTGTTGCCATGATGAATTTCTCTGTTCTGGGTATCTCAGTAATTTAATGTCTGTTGATGACTGTTGTTTTTTTTGTTGCTTTTTTTTTTTTTACCTCTGCAGCTCGGTTTGGTCTGGTTCCAAGAGCCATCTTTGGAGCAGCGGAGAGCGTCCAGCCCCGGAGAGTCCATAACATAGCCAGGGTTACAACGATAGCGAACAGTCTTATTGAAGGTGAACTCATTCCCCATATAAATTCCATTGGCAATAGGGCCGGGATCTCCGCAGCTGATAACTGAAATGAAGATGACATATTCCATTGATGGAGGTGCAGAGTGAACAGGACCAGCAGGAATAAAAGCATGGTGGCCTCACATATTCAATCCATTTATCACAATGGTCTCTCCTCACACAACATTTCAATTAGGGAAAGCTAGTAGCCTCTACTTAGCACAATGTCACTGACGTGACGCTAATGGTTGGTTCTGTGATTTAGTTTAAAATTAGGTTCTACGGTCTGAAAACAGATCTGTTAGAATATGCAATTACAGACAATATGGCATTATCAGAGGCAGCACCACATTTATTCACATTTTTAACACAAATATGTGTTCTAATTACATGGCATGTCGAAAAATTTGTTTTTGTTGTGATTTGTTCTTGTGGCTTTATATAAAATGTGCTAAAATAATGGTTACATAAAAATATGCTCTAGGCATATAGGCTCTTATTCAGTAACTATTATAAATTGATCTATTCATCCTCAGCTCATAGCTACCGTTGCTACACTTCGAAACAACAAACCATTTTGTGTTTTCTATCTGACCATAATTTGTGTAAATAAATAAATAAAAGTGATACAAGTTGTGCTGTGCTGGATATACAACAAAAAAAAAGAATAATTTGTATTTAGAGTGTAGGTTGCACAAATTTTATGGACCACCATCATAATGAGAATTTTTTTGCTTAAAATTCATTTCAGTTTTTTGTGTGTGTGATATTGCTTTTTTTAAGACTAAGATTTGCTGTTTTTAAATTCACCATGTTCAGCACAACATTAGTCATTAATAACGTCACATGACAGCTGAATAGCTTGAGGCAAAATATCTCCATTATGATTTTGTTGATATACACATATAGCAAGTACAGTACATGCAATAGTAGCTAGTGGCATCCATTATGACAATCAGTCAGTAATGCTAAAACAGGAAAAGTCAATAGTTAAAATAAAGCTGACGTAACCGGAACCTGAAGTGTGGTCAATTATACAGGCCATTAAAGTTTAAGGGAATAACCCTTCCTTTTCGAGAGTGCAACTGAACCACCCTTTAACCCTCTGGAGCCTGAGGGAATTTTCTTGATTTTTCCATTGCATAGATTTTGCAAAATTTTCCTTTAAAGACTCTTTCATATAACATGATACCCATACATTTAATATCTAATTGTGACCGAATGAAAAATGTGTGTTAGGTCAGTCCTTAGTGATTTCCTCAGCTTCCATCAATCAGTTTCAGATAAAACGTAGATGGACACATGAATCCATTAATTACACACAGAGAGAGGAAGATGAAGTGTATCTCAACCCCTTTTCACAGCCTCATAACTCCAAATGAGTTGAAGAGAAGAGCATGGCACTGACCTGTACAGTCCGGGGCCGAGCCAGTCCAGGTGCCGTTGGTGGTGCAGTGGCGGGTAGTGAGGCCAGATGTTTTGTAGCCATCCCAGCAGGCATACGTTACTGAGCTGGAGAAGAGCATGCCATCGCTGAAGACAATTCTGGCGAATGCTGGAGTTCCGGGATTTCCACAGGACACAGCTGGGAAAGCAATGGAAGCAGTATATTAGGAAACAGTGCTTCAAAATGTCACAAAGAAGCAGGAGAGCAGCAGAAATCTTCTTGCCAAGGACTGGCACAATTATGCAAAACACCTCCAATTACCCTAAGAACAGTGTCATTTTTTTTCAAATGTAGCAACACTGCTGTCAAAACCTTAAGGGCTTTCCACTCGTCCCTGTACAGCAACAGCCAGAACATTAAAGGGTTAATAAACCATTTAAATCACTGCCTTCAGATCTACTTCTGGATGCTCCTTGTTCAAGGGTGCTGTAACACAGTACCATGAATATAAGGAGCCAAGTAATAATATTGTAATCCTTTTTTTTTTGGTGAATCATAAAGCAGTCCCAACCAGTGACCTTGTGGGATGTGCACCACTGCTGCAGTTCATTCAGTGCCTGCCTACAATATTCTTACATCATTCTATGCTGCTACAGTCATTGACAGGCAAAGAGGCATGTTAAATCTTACAAAAAAAGAGTCCTGTTTGGTCACAAATGGTCACATCATGAACCTCATAACCCCATCAAAAGCCCATTAAGTACACTTTTTTAAGAGAGTAGGGCAGGTCAAGTATCTGATAAAAGAAGGCCATTAAAATCAAATACATTAAGATTTAGTCTAATTAGAGACTTTTGGAGAGTAATTTGAAGTGGCATTTTGGGATAAGGGCTGTAACTGTAATTAACCACATTAGATCTGCGAGCTTATTAGAGTCTATCCCTTAAATAGAGACCTTATTTCACCATCTCTGAAGTGTGTATCCATGCTGTGAGTGGGGCTCGCCATGCACACATTTTTACAGAGGTTTCTGATGATCTTTAAGCCAGTCTGACTAAATGCATTAACATTAGTGATGCACTGAAATGAAAATTACCAACCAAAACTCCAAATTCAGGACACCTTTGGAAACCAAACAGAAAGAAAATTATTTTGTGTATAATTTCCTTCTTTAAATTGTACATTTAAATAAATGTAATAATGCTAATGATGCTTCAAATGTGATTGTTGTCATGTTAGCTAGGAGAACTGAGAAAATGATGGCTAATTTTATTTTTAAACAGCTTGCTAAATATGATTATACGAGTAATTTTAAGAAAATATAATCTAAAAAATATATAAATGCATCTATAGATGAATACCAGAGCACCTATAATGATGTAAAACACCTAATTTTTATAATATGTAAAGAGCTGGGATGTGTCTTGGGAACTGCCATCTAGCTTTCGTTTTCGTCAATTACAGGCAAAACAGCCAGAATCCCATACCAGCAGGATCTAACGAATGCATGTATTTGTGGTAACAACTTTCAAAGTAAGAAGTGAAAAAATTTATTGGCAAAAGACACCAAGTTACTCAGCACTGTGTGATTTCCATTAAATTCATTACATTAAATCAGAGCTAATGTCTTAGCTAAAGCTAAAGACCGTACAGAATGCAGCTGCAGCATGTTTGAGTGTGTTATGGTTGATCTGCTACTGCTCAAACTCTTTGAACATATCTGCGCCAGCAAAGAAAACTGTTTTAATCACTTTTCAGATTATTTTTCAGCATTTTTCCATCTTCGCAATGTCTCTCGTCTACGATCATTTCTCAGTCAAGCCGATGTAGAAACGCTTGTGCCTACATTAATGACATCACGACTGAACTACTGCAATGTTCTCTTTTCTGGCCTCCCTGTCAAAACACTCACTAAGTTACAGTATGTTCAAAACGCCACTGCTAGGATCGTCCCCTTTTTTCACAAAGAATGACCACATCAGCCCTGTTATTCAGAGTCTTCACTGGTTGCCCATTACATTCTGTATTCAGTACAAAGTTCTCCTTATAACATATAAAATTCTGCACAGCCTGGCTCTTCAATACTTGACAGAGTTTCTTCATCATTATGTCCCATCCTGTACTTTGATATCGCAAAATCTAGGCCTCCTGCATGTTCTTAGATTTTAATGGACTTCTATGGGTGGTCGATCATTTAATGTAGTAGCTACCAAGTTATGGAATACTCTCCCACAGTCTATTTGGGATGCAACCTCTCTGTCTTCATTCAAATCTCTGTCAAAGACTTACTTGTTTTTTACTGTGATGTCGTTGTTCCGTTTATACTTGTATGCGTACCTGTATTGCCTTTTGTTTAATGCGTTGTTGTTTAATGTGATTGTAAAGCTTCCTTGAGCATGGGAAAGATGCTATATTAATAAAAGTGATGATGATGATTTGATAAGTGTTAGATTTGGATATTTAATTCAAGAACTGTTTAATCTTGTGTTCAACCAAAATTTCTGACCTCAAAAGTGCCATTTTTGACCAATTTTGGGCGAAATTTTCCAGTGGCAAACATTTCATTATGAATCCCTAATAAATGTGCTGTCTTAATACACAGGTGCAGAGTAATTGTATAAAAGGTAAGCCTGTAACTGAGGCAGCCCCTTTAACGTAATTCACAGCCCAACACACAGCAATCCTGCACAGTGTTAAAGCCTTCAGCCTTAACCCCTCAAAATTGTTCTTCTTTATCAGGATAATCGTTACTGTAATCAGCTCAAGTGTATCATTTCACTTTACAGGCCTTTCTGAAAGCAGATTTATCTCTACCTCGTGTAATTAGTCACCATACACACAGCAGCTTTAATAAATAGAGAAACAAAGGGTTCAATAAAGAGTTAATGAGATCTCAGTGGAAGGTGTAGTGGAGCTGCTGCAATGGGCAGATATATTTCCAAACTTGAAGTCATTTTTTCTCCAAGTGGCAGCAGGTTAGTGTTCCCCTGTGTCCTAGAATTTACATTTAGTACCTGGCCATTGTTATTTGTATCCCCAGGACAGTGGAGCAGCCCCCACCTGCATTCCCCCCGCGCTTATCCATCTCTACTGCCTTAAAAAAGCTGTTAAAGTCCTTTACTCAATTATGAATGGCCTCTAAATAATGCATCTTATTGATCTCGTGTACACAATCCATGGGCTTATTGTACTCGGTCTGGCAGCGAAAACAAACAAAGGAATAAATCAGCGGCGAGACGAGACGAGGTGTTGCCGGACAGATTTGTTTTTAATAAACACTACAATCGCACTGCATACTAGCATCTACTCGCCGTGCTCATGGCACAATGTTTCGTGTTTGACAAAAGACCACTAACATTTATCATGGGGTGTTTTTCTCATCTACTTTTTTAGACCTGCATATTTTTAGCATGAAATGCTTGCAAGTGGTGATAAAGCACACCATTTGAAGCTTATTTTTGATTTGCAAAGCCTATTTACAAGAAAACTTGACTTTCATCATATACTGTGGCATAATTATTGGAGGTTGTTTGTATAATACTGCACTAACATACATATTTTAGGCATGACATTATGGCAGGTTTGCTTCAGAAACTATTACAAACAATAAATAATGCTCATGTTTGGTTTCTTTATTTGCAATGAATATTGGTTTTGTCTGAAATACTGCGGCGCAGTCCTTGGCATTCATTTCTAAAATAGTGCCAACTGTCCGGTAACTAAATAATTGGTGTTTGTGTGCTAACACACATTGGTTAGAGCAATCTTTTCACAAACCCTCATTATTTTAATGTATCATTACACTCTGCAGTAATTATGGGGGCTTTTGTGTATCCCCATCAACTAGTGTCATTGAATTAACAGGCAATTACTGATTTTAGGCCTGTTGGCATAAAAACAAAACTAGGGAATCCTGTTTTTTTTCAGGACCACGATTGGCTGCCTGGCTTTTGTACTATTCATGTGCCTGTGGTATAGGATGTACCCTTGCCTTATGCGCTAAAATAACATTGTACAACCCCAATTCCAATGAAGTTGGGACGTTGTGTAAAACATAAACAAAAACAGAATATGATGATTTGCAAATCCTTTTCAACCTATATTCAACTGAATACACTACAAGGACAAGATATTTAGTGTTCAAATGGACAAACTTTGTTTTTTGCAAATATTCACTCATTTTGAATTTGATGCCTGCAACATGTTCCAAAGAAGTTGGGACAGGGGCATGTTTACAACTGTCACTTATTGTTGAAGCTTTGTGTGGGCTGGAATTCTTTCAGATTCTTGCTTGATGTACAACTTCAGTTGCTTCAGTTGCAACTTCAGTCCGGGGTCTCTGTTGTCGTATTTTGCGCTTCATAATGCTCCACACATTTTCAATAGGAGACAGGTCTGGACTGCAGGCAGGCCAGTCTAGTACCCGCAATCTTTTACTACGAAGCCATGCTGTTGTAACACGTGCAGACTGTGGCTTGGCATTGTCTTGCTGAAATAAGCAGGACGTCCCTGAAAAAAACGTTGCTGGGATGGCAGCATATGTTGCTCCAAAACCTGTATGTACCTTTCAGCATTAATGGTGCCTTCACAGATGTGCAAGTTACCCATGCCATGGGCACTAACACACCCCCACACCATCAGAGATGCTGGCTTTTGAACTTTGCGCTGATAACAATCCGGACAGTCCTTTTCCTCTTTGGCCCGGAGGACACGACGTCCATGATTTCCAAAACCAATTTGAAATGTGGACTCGTCAGACCACAGGACACTTTTCCACTTTGCATCAGTCCATCTCAGATGAGCTCAGGCCCAGAGAAGCCGGCGGCGTTTCTGGGTGTTTTTGATATATGGCTTTCGCTTTTCATGGCAGAGTTTTAACTTGCGCTTGTAGCTGGAGCGACGAACTGTGTTGACTGACAATGGTTTTCTGAAGTGTTCCTGAGCCCATGTGGTAATATCCCTTACAGAATGATGTCGGTTTTTAATGCAGTGCCGCCTGAGGGATCGAAAGTCACGGGCATTCGATGTTGCTTTTCTGCCTTGCCGCTTAGTTGCAGAGATTTCTCCAGATTCTCTGAATCTTTTGATGATATTATGGACTGTAGATGATGAAACCCCTAAATTCCTTGCAATTGCATGTTGAGAAACTTGTTGTTCTTAAACTGTTGAACTATTTGCTCACGCAGTTGTTCACAAAGTGGTGAATCTCACCCCATCCTTGCATGTGAACGACTGAGCCTTTCAGGGATGTTCCCTTTATACCCAATCATGACACTCACCTGTTTCCAATTAACCTGTTCACCTGTGGAATGTTCCAAACAGGTGTTTTTGGCTTGCTCATCCTCTATATATCGGCAGCACATGACCACTAAGTGCCAAGGAACGTAAACTGGAATAGCAGTTTGATATGTTTTATAATTATCACTTTATAAAGAGTTTATCATTAGCTAAGTAATAAGTTCATCCGTTTGAACATTAAATATCTTGTCTTTGTAGTGTATTCAATTGAATATAGGTTGAAAAGGATTTGCAAATCATCATATTCTGTTTTTATTTATGTTTTACATAACGTCCCAACTTCATTGGAATTGGGGTTGTACAAAACGTTTGTGCAACTTTGGCCAAATGACATGTTTTGGTATCTTTTAGTTGTTGTATTTCAAATTCAGCAAATAAACAGAAATTACAAAATGTGCACAACAAATGCCATAGTTTGTTCACTTAGACCCTGTTCATATCAGAATTATATCTAGATAAGGCCAAGCTAAAAATGGAAGTGTAAATGAACAGATACCAATCGAATCGCTCAACCCACTTCAGGATGTGGTCTGAAATGCATTTGAGCCACATGTTAGAGCAGTGTAAATATATCCATCACTGCAGGACACAAAACCCCTCCCCAGTACAACCAAAACCCCTCCCCATGCAGTACATCACTGGGCACACAATCTGTGTCTGAGAGAAACATAATCTTGGAAGATGCACATGGTCTGGGACCTGATGAAACAAAATGCTTAATAGCAATATGGACAGACACTACTGTGCAAAACAAACTGCAAATGAAGAGGCTGAATGGATAAACAATTGGTAATTGGTTGCCGTGTATTGAGCAGATTTGCATTTTCCGTCACACACAGCAATCAGATCTCAGTCCAATTAAACGAAGATGCATTTGACTACCAAGTGACTACCCGAAGTGATAAGATGTAAACAGGGTCTTAGAATGTCAGGATCTACAATTGAGAGTACAAACATGGCTGGGTATCTGCAGATTTGATTCAAAAGCAAAGGCGACTCATAATGATTTATTGTGCCTCCTAAGAAGTTTACCGCTTTCTTGACTCTGCAACCGGGTGTGCACCCTGCTGTTTGCCGGGAGGCAGCGGCATTTGCCAGTTCCAAATGAATTAAGCACAAAAACGCAGTGCTGCTCTGGTGGTGTGCGACAACTATGTGTATGTGTACTTGCATGCGTACGTCCTCCCTCCCAGCCAGCCATCTGTGACCCTTACCCTCACACAGGGGCTGGGTGCCGCTCCATGAGCCGTTCTGCAGGCAGGTGCGCTCCGACGAGCCGATCAGCATGTATCCTGCCTCACAGGTGAAGCGCAGGAGGCTCCTCACCCGGAACTCTTCACCCAGACGAGAGCCATGAGGGGGGATGCCGGGGTCTCCACACAAGCCAGGACTACCGCCTGGAAATCAAAGACAGCTCTCATCCATGAACCATCCAATTAATTAGAAAATATGCTGATTCATATGCAAAGGTTTGGGGATGCCTGCTTTTGGATATAACTTTTGAACTACATAAGGAAACACCTTTTGTATAAGTTTTATTAGCGAAAAGAAAATACTGAGTAATTGGGTCAGACTCATGTTCATCACTATGCTTATATAATGACTTGATAGCTTTCTTTTCCATTAACAGCACATTTTAAAAGGGGAATTTTACCATTTATTCTAAGTTTAAACGAAAAAGATTGAGACTTAAACAAAGTCACTCAGAGTCGTTTACCATAGAAAAATAGATGAACACCTGCGAAAGGAACCAGACTCACTATGACTACAATGCAAATACAGCCATTTTATATTTTTTATTCCAAAACAAATTAAAAACAGTGAACCTACACTGGTGTTCTAAATTTAGAATATAAAGGTTACAATGATAAAGTAGTAGCAAATTTGGAAGAAACTACATTTTCTTTGGGGACTGTTTTCTCTCAGAATGCCCTGCATGTGCCTCTTCACCATGCAAAAAAAAAAAAAATACTCAGGCAAAAAAAACTTGCCTTATATGAGGCAGTGTATTCATGAACATTTAATGCTTTTACCAACATAAAACTCTTCAAATGTCTGGTTCCTATCACCACCACTGCGAATAATTCTGACTGATAAAGTTTCTTTAGAATGGAGCATTTTGCACCAAAGCATTCTGAATTACTTTGTTCAAATCTTATCCATTTAATTATGCAAAATATTTAGGAAAAATTGGTGGAATTTCCCTTTAATTTGACCCTGAGGTAGTTCAACCCTTACCAGCTGATCTGATATACTGTGAGAAGTGCACATTGAATTCCTTCAAGTAATAAAAGCTGTAAAAGATACATTTTATTATGATTTGGATTTGATAGAAAGTTATTGTTGTGCAAATTTTAGAGAGAAAAAAATCATATTTTTCCATGCTTTTAATATTAAAACTCTGGGGAACCTGTCAATACAGACTGTAAATGTGATTTCTAGTGTAACTATGTAATCAATTAAGGAACTGTGTAATTACATTCAAGTCAACTTAGAACTTCTGTCAAATGTTCCCTGAAGTTCTGCACTTTTTTGCAAAGAAAGCAGGCTTTATAATATTAAAACATTCTGAAAAACGACAGGCAGTGTATAGCCTGAGACAACGAATACTTATGCAGCAGCACATTCTAAATGATGCATTTATGCTTCACAGCTTCAACACATGTAGGTCGGGGACGCCCAAAGCAGCCACTGGAGATTTGCCCACAGCATGGTTTTGTTCTAACCTTCATGCATCTAACCTTTACATACCTGGCTCTAGCATGCAGAGGCTGTGGAAGACTCAGATGAGTAGATGAGGTGTGACAGATTTGGGTTGGACCTACAATTTGCATTAGAGTAGATCACCAGTAGCAGGTTTGTGCACCTGCTCTGTAGATCATTAACAGCTGAGATAATGCTGACTACTAAGCTTTGAACAATAGCTATTGTCTGAAGATGCATCATGCAAAGGCAAGTGAGTGACACATTTGGAACTGAACCCAAGAGTCACAATCCTCATCAGAATCCTTCTGATTGTTTCACCAACCAGGAATTCTCAGGGAGCTACACAGTTCATACCGAAAGTGATAACTGTCCAATAATTTCTATAGGGCCCACATCCTACTATTTTGTCTTCTGTTTTTCCCTATGTTCCCCCTTTTGACCAAACAGTAATAATTCATATTTAAATGACCATTTTCCAACTCCTTTTTCCACTTTTGGACAAGCTGTGTTTATTCATGTGCCTTTAACATTTATCCATGTAAAAGATGTCTGTTCTGATTGCTTTGTATTGTGTCTCTTTCAGTCTTGGCTAAAACAAGTGGTAAATCTTTACCACTTTAACACAAATGAGTGAAGCGAAACTGCTGTTGGATGAATAGATGGTCATATGTAAACATGTTCATGGTTGTGACATCACATGGGCCATACTGACTGGTGCGTGAATGAAAGCAAGGAAAAGGTGTTTGCCTGTGAAGTAAGCTCTTTAAATTCTGAAAGTGAGAAATCCTGCTTTGTGAATTAATCCCCTGGCCTCTGACTGTTAGGTGGCGTACCAGAACAGTAGGGCGGAAAGCCACTCCAGTGGCCATCCTCCTGGCATTGGCGTGTGGCATTGCCCACCAACATCCGGCCCTGGCTGCAGGAGTAGTGCACCAGTGCCCCGTTAGTGAAATTCCTGCCCAACAGGACAGCAAAGGGCGGCGTGCCCGGATCACCGCAGGATATGGCTACATGAGACATGGAAGAAAAGAGAGAACGAGACATAGAGAGAGAGAAAGAAAAACAAAAAACTTTAACAGTTTAAAAGTTTACAGGTCTTACTGCATAATCTCACTAAGTACTTTACCGAGCATCTAATTGAATTTCTTTTCTTGGCTGTTTAAGTGTGCACAGCGGAGCACAGATCTACACCACTCCTGTCACTAAAACTGAAATTCAATTGGATCTTCAAAACACAGAATTCTGTATACACTGAGGTCGGTGTTTATTGTGTACACTCATTTGCATTCATCTGCCATTCTATCAGAAGCACCTACCAAATAGGCGCACTTTACAGAATTACAGAACTCCTCGGTGTATTTGTGCATACTGTTTATTGGGTACATATAAAGAAAAAAAAAAATCAATAGACATTCTAAGCACAGCAAAATTGAGTGATGCATGGTTCAAATGTTTGGAATCATTTGGTTCCAATTCCACTGCTTTATTATATACAATAACACTTTATATGATTTGGATGTAAATATTGCAAACTATTCACCAAAAGGTATTTTTAGATGTCCAAAATTTCAAAAATTACATGAAATTCCAAATGAACTCAACTACAGCCCCTTCCTTTGACCAAAAATAGGCATGTGTTTGAATATTGAGTCAAAATAATGACTAATTTTCTCTAATTTACTTATGCCACTTAATAATATACTTATTTTACCAAAGTAATGCTGAAGACATCACATAACTTCTCAACAAATAATCACTTACTAAGCTAAATAAGTCAGTTTGAACCTGAAACAAAGAAAGTCTTTTTTCTCCTACCTGGCACAAACAGGCCTCCATACAAAAGCATGAGAGCCAAATAGGGTCTTACACTGCCCTGCTCATATGTAAATAATGAAATTGCACCTGTCTTCATTTACATGGACGTTTTAATTATTAAATGTATTCAGTTATTGTTCCTCTGTTTAGTTTGCTTACTTGCTACTACATTTCTTTTAATCTTTTTAATCTTTTCAGTCTTTTTAGCTACTGCTAAGACAAATTCCTTCTAAATGCTATCTTTCTTGACCAAACAAAACCAATGACGATTCTGATTTTACAATTACCATCGACGCATTTTAAACACAACCTTCACTCTGTCACATAAAGTCAAGTAATCTCCTGTCAGTCCTGATTTGTGCTCCGTTTCAGTGGCTACATCAACCCAGAGGAGAGAGAGGGGTGGAGGGGAGATGGTGGCGGAGGCGTTACTCACAAAGGCACTTAGGAAGCGATCTGTCCCACAAGCCGTTTGACTGACAGGTGAGCACAGACGAGCCGAGCAGATAGAAGCCCCTCTTGCAGTGATACATCATGCTGTGTGTGTAGCTGAAACTCTCGGGATAGCGCTGAGGAGAATGACGAACGGCGTTCTCCACGAAGCCTGGATCAGAGCAGTTTACCACTACCAGGTGAAGTGAAAAGGGGGCAGGGGGGACAAGGAGCACAAACAAAGCTGACGTTTAATGTCTGTAAGGGAGAAAGATGAAGACACTAAACAGGAGGAAAAAGAGTAATTTCAATGAATCTCATTCTTGACATTGTTTTTGAAAATATGAGCAAAGGAAAGTGATCCTCTCAGTTTGTGACTCTTTTCGTATTACTCACCTGCTCGCAGCATAGCTCGGCTCTCATTCAGCAAATCCAAAAAGTTACAAGCATTCATGAACTTCACTACTGAGCAAATGTCAGGTATTTAATTTACAGGCAAAATGGCCATTATGTACAAGTTATTCTCTTTTTTTTAGAAGAAAAAAAACAAAACATTACACAGAAGCCTCAACAAACTAACATATTTTTGCAGGATATAGTGTACACCTATTATCTTTATTACAGCATCCATTCTTTTCACTAAACTCACTTTCAGTTTTTCAAAGAAATCTACAGGTATATTTTTCCACACCTCTATAGTTCAGTCTTAGAAGTTGGTTTTGCATTTTCTTCTTCTCACCATCCAAATAAAACCAATTACATTCAGTGATGCTAAGGTCTGGTCAAGGGTAGCCAGTCTGCTGCTCTAAGAACACCAGTACCTTCTTTTTTCGATTTACAAATGTTTTTCTTCTTGTCTGTTTCCTTCTCTTGACTACACATCCTTTCAGACCCAAAGCACTGAGTCATCTTCTCACAGTGGAAGGATGGACAGAAACACATGTTTTCAGATCTGAAGCTGCTTGATTTTCTCCTCTCTCAAAGACGAAAGCTTTAAGTGCTGTTTATCTGATGAAAGCAGTTTTGGTGGCTACCAGGTGTTTCAGCTGTTTTTAGGAATCCAGTTGTCTCTATATCATTTAATCATTTGTTTTAATCATTTTCTGCAGTTTTGAAAGCTCCTGTTTTTCCCTTTGACTTTATCCTACCTCATGCAAGTGGACTATCTTGTATGTAATCTTCTCAAAAACACCTCCTGAAAAAAACAACTTCTACTTAATGGTAATTTTTACTGCAGATTAAATAAATTAAAGTTTGTCTCTGACTTTTGCACATGCACCTTCATCTGTATGAGCAGAAACACATTTCTTTTGATATGGCAATACTTTTCATGCTATTTTGTCTTTGTTTCAGTTCCTACATGTTATTTTATTATTAGCATGGAAGAACACAGGCCAGCAGTACCCTGTGAGCATAAAGCCTTGAAGGCATATAAATACAAATGCTATCATAACAGTGTCAGAAATAACTAAAAGTAAAGCATGTACAGCTGGCCAAGTTGTCAGAACTAGCTAAAATTTAAACACGCACAGCTGGCCCTGCGAGTAATTTTGCTGACAACTGCAAAACATAGCAGAATTAAGGCAGAGCAGAAGAGAATATTTACTTCCTCTTAAGCTTTTTTTCTAAACTCTTGTCAAATTTTCTCTCCAAATGTTATCTCCCCGATCTCACAGCACCAATCTGGCAGAATAAAGGCAAGCACATGCTTCTTCTGAGTCATGTTAAGCTGTCAGCTCATCTTTGAGAACCACAGCTCACACGGGCAATCCATTTTCTACTATGCCTCTTTGAGGTGCTACTCTACCCTCACCCAAGTGGACAGTTCTTATCAGCATCTACATTTCAAAGACTGGGTAGTCTTCTTCCAAGTCAGGAGATGTTTTCCACAAATGGTTAGTTCTGATTTGTCAGAAAGTACATGCATTTAGTATTAAATAAAAATAAATAAATAAATTAATGAATTAAAATAATGGTCAGAGGTTACAGGGCAGAGAGAGTGGAATGAGTCCTTGGAGAGAGGGATTCTATGGAGTTCTTTAAATACAAGTCAGTGTGAGATACAACCAAAAACCACCCTACAGTTTGTTTGGAGGACAGAGCTGTCCCCTCAGTTATTGGACATGAGCTGGGAGACACAGAGGACGTGTGAATTGGACGGGGTGAGTTGTGACCTGCGCCATCATTTTAAGTCACTTTTGACAATTAAGCATATTTTGAGTTTCAAACATGGGTGTAAAGAGGAAAAGTCTCAGCTTTCTAGCTATAACTCGGGGCAAAATGTAACGTGCTTGTAGTCACCATCTCATATTCTGTGCGATCCCCAGAACTGACAGTACATGACTGAGGTGTCCTTGAGCAAGACACCTAATCCCCAACTGTTCCCCGGGTGCTGCGGATAGGGCTGTCCACCGCTCCAGGCAAGTGTGCTCACTGCTCCATAGTGTGTGTGTGTGTGCTCACTAGTGTGCATGTGGTGTTTCACTTCATGGAAAAAATCTACTTAAAAGATTTGCAATGGTTTCCAGCAAGCACTGCTTGTCATAATAGATACTTTTGTAGATTTTCATAACATTATTCATTATTATTTGATATTAAACAGCTGTATTCAGTGTTTATAAATGTCTACATAGGTTTACGTTAGCTGTCAAGAAAGGCTTTTGTAGGTTCCATGTAGCCTTAAGAAAGCTGCCCTTCAGTGAAGTGCTGCTGTTTTTGCACCATAAAAGTTTATGTAAATGTTTAGTAAATGTTTAGTAAATGTTTTTTGCTTACTGAACACATTCCTATATAATTTTTTTTCTCCTGGTATGGCTGTAAAACAGAGTCAGGAATGCCTCGTCACGTGGGGCTAGTTTTAACATTCTAACTTATCCGCCTTAAGTATAGAATGACAATGCAACAGGACGCAACCTTCTTCACCAGTTGCAATCCTTGGGATTCCTACACAGTACTTGTCAGATTTCCTGCAAACCCTGTCTTGAAATCAAGTGTGACAACTTGTGCTGACAATGAACCAAGGCGACTAGAAGTTGTTGTTCCTGCCATGCCAAGTTGGCTCAATACTGTCTTCAGTCACTGTCCTTTCACTAGGAAAAACAAGTGGCGGACTGAATGGCCAAACGAAACAAAACAGATTGCAACTGCCTTGCTGACAGCTGCCAGTGTCCTGGCAATCAATTAAGGCCCTTAGGAAAGAAGAACAGAGGGGTACTAAAAGTGTATAAATGGACAACTGTTACTGGAATCCTGTTTCTTTGCAATAGAGCTTATCAATTAGAGACTGAGAGTGTGAGAGAGAGAGTGTAAAATCTAAACTGGATTAACAGCACACAAGCACCGGTAGTCATACAGTATTTAAGTGGAGTGATGGCGTGCCTTATGGTTGTCTCAATAAATTGGATATAAGGAGACATAAATCATTTAGAAAACTTTAAAAAAATAAATAAATTGAAGGAGAAATATTAAATATTAACCCAACCAAAGTATGGTGCAATTCAATATTAATCATTTCTCAGTTACAGTTCACTGAAAGAGGCGTCTTGTCAAAAGTGCAGATTCTAAATTTTCAATCAGTGCCTCCATGTTCATCTGTAGAACAGGAGAAAAGTCTAAACTGCAGGCTCAGATCTGAGAATGTAAATCTAATGTAAACGTAATTCCTTGTGTAACAAAAAAGTGAGTAACTTCGTAATTTAATAGGAAAAGCCCACGGCCTTCTAGGCCTTCAGAGAATGTCTGTAATTTTTGATTCATTTTTATTTTATATAATCATAAATCTTGTTGTATTTAAACCCTGCAAGTATTGTAGCGCTGCTCTTTTTATTGTGAAGTTAATTAGCAACTGGCAGTGTAATCAAACATTCATCATTTGAATTACAATTGGCAGCACCATCAGAAAAAACACATTAGGCATTCTGGAAATTCTAAAAACACCACTGACAGTGAGTTTGAGCGTTAAGTTGACAAATACATCCCAGTGTGAATGCTTTTCAGTTGGAAAATCAGGAATATGGCTGCTTCATGCCTCTTTACTGAAGGAGTCAATGTTAAAGTGCCACAAGGTAAAATATATATTAATGTCACTAACTTTAAATACAACACAGAATGCCTTTACACGTGTATGTGTTGTGGTTTATTTCACGGTCTTTCTTTCTTTAGAAAGAAAATTATTTCTGTTCTGTATTTCCTTATTTAAAAGTGCAGAGCTTACTGCTCACACAGCTAGCAGTTGTTTAGGTCAGTGTTTGATTGTAGCTGTTTTCTGATTGACAAGAAAATGTCTATTGTTCTTAGAAATTGCGTAAAAAGATGCTTGTTTGCGTTTACAACAAAATATCTGTTGACTTAATCCTCAGTAGATGTACAGATAACTGCAGGGGATATACAAGGTAAAAAAGTCTATAAGCTTGAACTGTTGTCAGATTGGGTGGATAGACAGAGCACTCTTTGAATAAGACATCATTCCTGCAAATCCTGTTGTCGTGATGCACTTCTTGGTAGAGAAAAAAGATTTTAATCTGGAATGACCAAAAAAGGATCATGTGAATGATTCTAACATACTACTAGAATTCCACAGGGGTGTTACTAAAAATGGACATTATCTTCATTATATATTGAATTTTGTACATTTACAGCACGAATCTGAAGTCCTAGCTTTAATAGTCATTGTTTGCCACTGTTGTAATTAATTACACAACAATATTTGAACAGAAAATCAAAAGAAATAAATAAGGGTTAGCACATCCATCTTGGGTGAAAAAAGCCAAAAGGACACAGTTATTGCAAAGTTGGTGCTCACATTGTGGTGTTGAAGGTCACAACTTTTAGCCCTGCTATACTCCACAGCCAGGAGGGAATATGTGTATTCAGCATGTTGACACCTAGCTAATTCTCATGGGATATGCAGCTCTGGCCATGTTTCTGCAGAAGTGAAATGGTGTGCTCCCGGGGTCTTTTTTGAAAGTAAAAGCCTGCTAGGAGTGGCTTAAAGAGTGAAAGTCTGGAAAGGAAAGGGAATCAATTGCGACTGGTAATTTGCGTCTGCATCTTTCAAGAAACTGCATAATTAGTGGCTGGAGCAGCATTTTAGGGCTACTGCAGAACAAAGAAGGAATACACTTTTCATTGTAGCAGACATATTAATATGAATATTTTATATTCTCATGCATTCCAGCAAAAAGGCAAAATATTATGGGACTAAAAGTCAAAGCTTCACATAAATAAAGTCATAATTTTATGAGAAATTATGAGATAGACAATGTAATTCTGAGAGTAGAGCGATAATATTACTAAAACAAGGGAGAAATATTTTTTGCTATAATTGGCATTTTGACAATCTCAGTACTGACTGTGACTCTTGGCATAACAAAGAGTTCCAAAGAGGGTTGGGTTTTGATGGGAATGACAACAATTTCATTCAAATTCACACGTTCCTCTGGATTGATTCCAGGAACAGGGTGTTCCGCAGAGGGTGGAGCATCTGCGAGGCAGTGCCAAAGAGTCACATTTGGTGCCAAATGCAAACGTCAACTCTTTCATCTAGCAAGTAAGACACACTTCACAGTCTAAACCTACAGGCAAAGTTTCAGTTTAGCAGTCCCTGGTTGATGTTTCGTTTTATACATGCTGTGAAGTATACCTGGCTACATGTTGCATTGGTTCCACAGAGTTGCAAAGCACAGTTAGGCATATCTCACCACACCAGGTATGCAGATACGTCCCTGTTTGTTGTCATTGCTCAAATCCATCTGACAGCCATCTATAATTTCATACACACCTTTCTGTTGTAATTAACTGCTGAGGCAAGATGCGTTTGATGATTAGTCCTACATCACGTCAGAACGTCTGTTCAAATTTCAAACCAACATGTTTGTAATCATGGAAATTACAGAAAGTTGCTTGTTATTCAGCTGCAGATTGGACCTGATCACAAATGCTGCTTTGGTCTGGTTAACACCCAGCCAAGGCACTGTGTCTGTCAAACAGCCTCTTTAGAAGTTACTGTGGTTAATGAGATGATGTTCCAGCTCATGTCTGTTTGGAGTTTTGGAAGTGTGCTCCAGGGTTCAGAAGAAGTTGTGACTGCAGAAGCTTCTTACCCTTGCAAACAGGCAGAGGGTTGCTCCACTGGCCGTTCATACGGCACTGGGCACGTGATGTGCCGTGCAGGACGTAGCCCGTGTTGCACGTGAAGTTCACCACATCATTCAGATTAAACTCGCTGCCATTTGTCCGCCCGTTCGCTGGGTTTCCAGGGTGCCC
Source organism: Pygocentrus nattereri (assembly GCF_015220715.1). Classification (NCBI taxonomy): domain Eukaryota; kingdom Metazoa; phylum Chordata; class Actinopteri; order Characiformes; family Serrasalmidae; genus Pygocentrus; species Pygocentrus nattereri. The sequence goes on along the minus strand of NC_051215.1, from coordinate 25,931,586 downwards.
ACAGGTAATGGCTGGGGGAAAAAAAAAAAACACAAGCTAATGACATATTCTAGGATCCAGTAAGGAGCAAACTGCTCCAATCAAATGGTAATAACTGGAAAGGGAGATTTCCACAGATTTTTCATCCATGCTGTTGCTTTTCGAACAACAGGAGAATCTCCATTTGTTATTTTTACATTTTTTGATATAATTTGGAAACACCAGGTGCATCAAATAATAACTTTTTTTTACTTCCCACGAAAGTAAAGAATGTTTCCTTCTACTGAAAAGTTACCGTGAGGTTTTTTTGTTTAACAATACATAATTTCTCATCTTAAAACCAGCGAATAGCTGGTGAAGGATATTTCTTGATGCAATTTCTCCACATTGTGAGTTCTCACTTGCTATCTAGATACAATACTACCCAACCTTTGAGTGCGACTGATGAACTATTAGACATGAAACCAGTCACTGTACCTCTTTATGAATAGCCGATCACACACAACTACCAACTTAAATTATACACTTATTTTAATATAAACACCTCTTTGCTTGCCTCAGTAAATGAATATGTAATGTGTCTATAGACATGCCTCACAGAGATGTCTTCATTTCTTAGGAAATGCTTCATGATATCTTAATATGTCTTCCAAAGTGTGTCTTAATATATCCTAAGACAATGCTTACCCAAGACTGGGTAAGCATTCAGTGCTTATGCATTTGTTCTGAAGTGAGTGTCTATGTGTAAAACCTTCAAATAACATGCTAGCAAAATACTCCCTTGCACTCCTGGTTACTGTTTTGTGATTTTACTTGAAAACTGAACTTGTGCCACCTTCTCAGCCAACTGCACCACCTGGGAGCCCTCTCTCATCTCCTGAGTTTTAAGAAGTTAACATAATGGATGTGCATTAGGCCAAACCCCAGTTCCCATTATGAGCTGAATAAATCAATGTTGAAACTCAAGGTAAAGCCTAGCAATCAACTCAACACCCGCCCCTCACACACACAGGCTAAAGCCATGTCGGAAAATTTCAAGAAGAAAAAAAAAAAAAGCAAACCTTCCTTTTAAAGCAGGTTATTTTTAAACCAGTAGACACTTACGGACACAGACAGGTGCTTGCCCTGACCACCTGTGGTCCTGCTGGCAGATGCGCACCGAGGTTCCGATGAGGCGAAATCCCAGGTTGCACTGATACACCACTGTGTCTCTGTAGCTGGAGCCATCGCCGCTGATGTGGCCATTAGTAATGGGATCGGGCGAATCACAGTGGCCAGCTATAACAAAAGTGCGACAAACAACGTACAGTTACAAGGCTGTATCATTATCGCCCAGCCTAAGAAACCAAAGCATGCGTGACAAGCTAATATGAATTGAGACGGCAACCGAAAGCCATGTTAAACAGCTGCTGAGCGAGAGAGACAGCGGTCCTGCTTTCTGTTCTGCAGCAGTCAGTGGCTGACATTTTGATGAAACGCCCTCAGTACTGTTTGGTCAAGCAGCGGGTGATGCGGCTAAGGGTCAGGGAGTGCACTCTTCTAACAGCAACGTGTTTCAGTTCATCTGCCTTTGCTGCTTGTTTAAGGATTCCGGTGTGTTTATAGCCCCGCGGTATGGTGAAGCAGCAGAAGAGGGCGATGGATTATGTACTGCAGAAGGTGCATTAGATGTCTGTTTTGTCTTACGGCACAATCTAATAATAAATCGTTCAAAGCCACGATCTGCTGTTTGGAAAGCCGTTGTTTGCATCAAACTATTTGCATATTGCCACTGATTTTCAAAAGGACTAATTTTTAAATACACTGCCCTTCAAAAGTTTGGGGACACCTCAATTTCTTTACGTGCACACTTCTATTCAATCTATTCTATTCAATCTATCCAGCAGAGTCTGTTTACACAGACCTTATTCTTTTTTTTTTTTACCTCAACATAAAGCTTAAATGGTGATGGAACAAAATTTACACATTTCAGTGCATATTTAGATTTCATTAGAATGGAATTTCTAGACATTTCTTCCTGTAGGTGTAATTTGGGGTTGTTGCCCTTTTGGCTTGCTCGAATTGAGGCAGAGAACATCAGATTTCTCTTTTGGCTGTTTTTGTACTGTGCGATTGCTTGTTGGGCCTTGGAGGTTGTTGTTTTGTAGGCTGCTGGTTCTGTATTTTGTTGTATTCCAGGGGTGAGACGTTATGAGTGTCCCTGCTGAAGGCTGCTGTTGAGATAAAAAAAAAAACCCTGTTGTTCCCAGGAGAAGATGGTAGACTATGGTCTCCGAAAACTGGACAAAAAGATGTGAATATGACGATGCTGCCAGTGATTAATGTTGACTGATGATTTACTTTGTTTAGTTATCACAGTTCACTTCATTTGATTTACATGTGATCTGCATTAAAGTGTAAGCATTCTATATGTGGAGTAAGAGTAGAGAGCAGAGACTACAGTTGTTATTGAATTTTATGGTCTGCTTCAATTCTGGTTTCTGAGCCATCAGATGTTTTCATTTGAAATTCTGACAACTTTTGTTTTCAAAAGAAGAAATTCTTGTTACTTTTATATATTCATGTTTAAATTTGGTCTTATTGTGTGGGGGAAAAATCCATTTAAAAATCAATGATATAATGAATAAATCCAAAAAAGAGAAAACATCAAGGTACTGGAACCTGGTAACCGGAATGTTTAACCGAGTCCTAGAGTACCTGTACATGCCGTCTGTTTAAATATGTTACAGACTCCGAGAGATCCCTCAGGCCCCTGACCACTTCTGTCTGAGTCCCAGGGCATTCCAGGTGTTGAACTTCTTTAGTGTGCCTTTAAAAGCCTAGAGACATGCAGAACCTTGAAGTTCACTTACCCAGACATTTAGTGTCCACTCCACTCCAGAGGCCATTAGCCTGACACTCCCTCACGTGAGAACCTACTAACGTGTAGCCTGTGTTACACATGAAGATGGCTGTTGCACTGAAGGTGGTCAGGATGCCCATCTTCTTGCCATTGGGAGGTGAAGGGAGCTCCCCGCAGGAGATAACTGCAAACAACACAGCAAATCCAACATGTTACAAACGCACAGGACATTTCTTAAATTTTAGAAATTTTAGAAGGCATTAAATGTTGTTCTTGCCAACTGTGACTCCTACCTACACACAAAGAGGGGGCATGAAAGAAAAGCTGGGATTAGTGCATTTTTTACACCTTGAATTAAACAAATCCACCATCACATGGATGCATATCAGCATAAAAATGAAAATGAAATTTGTAAAATGGTAACGTATTTGTATATCTGCATTTAAATTTTCCACTCATATATGCAATGTTGAGCTCAAAATGAAGTTTCAAGTTCAGTACGGCTATTTTATTTACCATGGCTAAACGCGTATTAACAGTTTATTTGCCCAAAGATTTGGATGCTATATGAGTAGCTTTATTTAAATTATTTAAAGTATTTTTATGTATGTTTATGTTTTTTTGTGGTTATGCAATAATGGCATCAAAATGATAAGTGTAATTTATCTTATGCATTTTCACTCTCTAGTAAATGCATTTAAATTGCATTTTTAAAGAGAACACCAAGCTAGAAAGACAGTAAAATTCAGATGTAAATGGGGAAACAGTGCTGCTTATGTCTGTAATGACAAATTCTCACCTACTGCACTCCTTCCGAGCTAAAATGATTTTGAAAATGCATTCGACCCATCAATTATGCCACCAGGGCAGAGCCAGCACTCCCAGTGGTTAAGGCTGTATCTGAAACCGCAACAGCCAAACAGTTTACAACTATTCTTACATTAGCAGATGAGGTGAAGAAGAGAAATATAGCCACAAGTGATGCATAATGTCTTTACACACATTTTCATTTTGAGTGCAACATTACCAATAGAAGAAGGAGATTTAAAGGCAAACACACAAATATATGGCCATTTTACACATTACATGTTCAATTTGATACTGATATGCTTCCTCTGCCATCGAATAGAATGTTTGTGCCTGATCACAATTACTTGAGCCGATTGCAATAATATGATATCTGTGACAATTTGTGAAAATTTGTTTCATGTTTAATGTTAAAAACACTTTTCGAGGGCAGTGGTAAGTGAAGTTTGTTTATTTGATGTTTGTTAACAACTTTAGAGGCGGAGATGAGTAGTGTTTGTTTATTTGATGTTTGTCAATGACACATTTAGAGGGCAGTGGTGAGTAAAGTTTGTTTATTTGATGTTTGTTAACACTTTTAGAGGCGGAGTTGAGTAGTGTTTGTTTATTTGATGTTTATTAACAACTTTAGAGGCGGAGCTGAGTAGTGTGTTTATTTGATATTTGTTAAGGACACCTTTAGAGGGCAGTGGTGAGTAAAGTTTGTTTATTTGATGTTTTTTAACACTTTTAGAGGCGGAGATGAGTAGTGTTTGTTTATTTGATGTTTCTTAACACTTTTAGAGGTGGAGACGAGTAGTGTTTGTTTATTTGATGTTTCTTCACACTGTTAGAGGCGGAGATGAGTAGTGTTTGTTTATTTGATGTTTCTTAACACTTTTAGAGGTGGAGACGAGTAGTGTTTGTTTATTTGATGTTTCTTCACACTGTTAGAGGCGGAGGTGAGTAGTGTTTGTTTATTTGATGTTTCTTCACACTTTTAGAGGCGGAGATGAGTAGTGTTTGTTTATTTGATGTTTCTTAACACTTTTAGAGGTGGAGATGAGTAGTGTTTGTTTATTTGATGTTTCTTCACACTTTTAGAGGCTGAGATGAGTAGTGTTTGTTTATTTGATGTTTCTTAACACTTTTAGAGGCGGAGACGAGTAGTGTTTGTTTATTTGATGTTTCTTAACACTTTTAGAGGCGGAGACGAGTAGTGTTTGTTTATTTGATGTTTCTTAACACTTTTAGAGGCGGAGACGAGTAGTGTTTGTTTATTTGATGTTTCTTAACACTTTTAGAGGCGGAGACGAGTAGTGTTTGTTTATTTGATGTTTCTTCACACTTTTAGAGGCGGAGATGAGTAGTGTTTGTTTATTTGATGTTTCTTCACACTTTTAGAGGCGGAGACGAGTAGTGTTTGTTTATTTGATGTTTCTTAACACTTTTAGAGGCGGAGACGAGTAGTGTTTGTTTATTTGATGTTTCTTAACACTTTTAGAGGTGGAGACGAGTAGTGTTTGTTTATTTGATGTTTCTTAACACTTTTAGAGGCGGAGATGAGTAGTGTTTGTTTATTTGATGTTTCTTAACACTTTTAGAGGCGGAGACGAGTAGTCTTTGTTTATTTGATGTTTCTTAACACTTTTAGAGGCGGAGACGAGTAGTGTTTGTTTATTTGATGTTTCTTAACACTTTTAGAGGTGGAGACGAGTAGTGTTTGTTTATTTGATGTTTCTTCACACTTTTAGAGGCGGAGACGAGTAGTGTTTGTTTATTTGATGTTTCTTCACACTTTTAGAGGCTGAGATGAGTAGTGTTTGTTTATTTGATGTTTCTTAACACTTTTAGAGGCGGAGACGAGTAGTGTTTGTTTATTTGATGTTTCTTAACACTTTTAGAGGCGGAGATGAGTAGTGTTTGTTTATTTGATGTTTCTTCACACTTTTAGAGGCGGAGATGAGTAGTGTTTGTTTATTTGATGTTTATTAAAACTTTTAGAGGCGGAGATGAGTAGTGTTTGTTTATTTGATGTTTCTTCACACTTTTAGAGGCTGAGATGAGTAGTGTTTGTTTATTTGATGTTTCTTCACACTTTTAGAGGCTGAGATGAGTAGTGTTTGTTTATTTGATGTTTCTTCACACTTTTAGAGGTGGAGACGAGTAGTGTTTGTTTATTTGATGTTTCTTAACACTTTTAGAGGTGGAGACGAGTAGTGTTTGTTTATTTGATGTTTCTTCACACTTTTAGAGGCGGAGATGAGTAGTGTTTGTTTATTTGATATTTCTTCACACTTTTAGAGGCGGAGACGAGTAGTGTTTGTTTATTTGATGTTTCTTCACACTTTTAGAGGCAGAGACGAGTAGTGTTTGTTTATTTGATGTTTCTTCACACTTTTAGAGGCGGAGACGAGTAGTGTTTGTTTATTTGATGTTTCTTAACACTTTTAGAGGTGGAGATGAGTAGTGTTTGTTTATTTGATGTTTCTTCACGCTTTTAGAGGCGGAGATGAGTTGTGTTTGTTTATTTGATGTTTCTTCACACTTTTAGAGGCGGAGACGAGTAGTGTTTGTTTATTTGATGTTTCTTAACACTTTTAGAGGTGGAGATGAGTAGTGTTTGTTTATTTGATGTTTCTTCACACTTTTAGAGGTGGAGATGAGTAGTGTTTGTTTATTTGATGTTTCTTCACACTTTTAGAGGTGGAGATGAGTTGTGTTTGTTTATTTGATGTTTCTTCACACTTTTAGAGGCGGAGACGAGTAGTGTTTGTTTATTTGATGTTTCTTAACACTTTTAGAGGCGGAGATGAGTAGTGTTTGTTTATTTGATGTTTCTTAACACTTTTAGAGGCGGAGACGAGTAGTGTTTGTTTATTTGATGTTTCTTCACACTTTTAGAGGCGGAGATGAGTAGTGTTTGTTTATTTGATGTTTCTTCACACTTTTAGAGGCGGAGATGAGTAGTGTTTGTTTATTTGATGTTTCTTCACACTTTTAGAGGCGGAGTTGAGTAGTGTTTGTTTATTTGATGTTTATTAACAACTTTAGAGGCGGAGCTGAGTAGTGTTTGTTTATTTGATGTTTCTTAACACTTTTAGAGGCGGAGACGAGTAGTGTTTGTTTATTTGATGTTTCTTAACAATTTTAGAGGCGGAGATGAGTAGTGTTTGTTTATTTGATGTTTCTTAACACTTTTAGAGGCAGAGACGAGTAGTGTTTGTTTATTTGATGTTTCTTCACACTTTTAGAGGCGGAGATGAGTAGTGTTTGTTTATTTGATGTTTCTTAACACTTTTAGAGGCGGAGACGAGTAGTGTTTGTTTATTTGATGTTTCTTAACACTTTTAGAGGTGGAGATGAGTAGTGTTTGTTTATTTGATGTTTCTTAACACTTTTAGAGGCTGAGATGAGTAGTGTTTGTTTATTTGATGTTTCTTAACACTGTTAGAGGCGGAGATGAGTAGTGTTTGTTTATTTGATGTTTCTTAACACTTTTAGAGGCTGAGATGAGTAGTGTTTGTTTATTTGATGTTTCTTCACACTTTTAGAGGCTGAGATGAGTAGTGTTTGTTTATTTGATGTTTCTTCACACTTTTAGAGGCGGAGATGAGTTGTGTTTGTTTATTTGATGTTTCTTAACACTTTTAGAGGCGGAGACGAGTAGTGTTTGTTTATTTGATGTTTCTTAACACTTTTAGAGGCGGAGATGAGTAGTGTTTGTTTATTTGATGTTTCTTCACACTTTTAGAGGCGGAGACGAGTAGTGTTTGTTTATTTGATGTTTCTTAACACTTTTAGAGGTGGAGATGAGTAGTGTTTGTTTATTTGATGTTTCTTAACACTTTTAGAGGTGGAGATGAGTAGTGTTTGTTTATTTGATGTTTCTTAACACTTTTAGAGGCGGAGATGAGTAGTGTTTGTTTATTTGATGTTTCTTAACACTTTTAGAGGTGGAGATGAGTAGTGTTTGTTTATTTGATGTTTCTTCACACTTTTAGAGGTGGAGATGAGTAGTGTTTGTTTATTTGATGTTTCTTAACACTTTTAGAGGCGGAGATGAGTAGTGTTTGTTTATTTGATGTTTCTTCACACTTTTAGAGGCGGAGACGAGTAGTGTTTGTTTATTTGATATTTCTTCACACTTTTAGAGGCGGAGACAAGTAGTGTTTGTTTATTTGATGTTTCTTAACACTTTTAGAGGCGGAGACGAGTAGTGTTTGTTTATTTGATATTTCTTCACACTTTTAGAGGCGGAGACGAGTAGTGTTTGTTTATTTGATGTTTCTTAACACTTTTAGAGGCTGAGATGAGTAGTGTTTGTTTATTTGATGTTTCTTCACACTTTTAGAGGCTGAGATGAGTAGTGTTTGTTTATTTGATGTTTCTTAACACTTTTAGAGGTGGAGACGAGTAGTGTTTGTTTATTTGATGTTTCTTAACACTTTTAGAGGCGGAGATGAGTAGTGTTTGTTTATTTGATGTTTCTTCACACTTTTAGAGGCGGAGACGAGTAGTGTTTGTTTATTTGATGTTTCTTAACACTTTTAGAGGCGGAGATGAGTAGTGTTTGTTTATTTGATGTTTCTTCACACTTTTAGAGGTGGAGATGAGTAGTGTTTGTTTATTTGATGTTTCTTAACACTTTTAGAGGCGGAGATGAGTAGTGTTTGTTTATTTGATGTTTCTTCACACTTTTAGAGGCGGAGACGAGTAGTGTTTGTTTATTTGATATTTCTTCACACTTTTAGAGGCGGAGACAAGTAGTGTTTGTTTATTTGATGTTTCTTAACACTTTTAGAGGCGGAGATGAGTAGTGTTTGTTTATTTGATGTTTATTAACACTTTTAGAGGCGGAGATGAGTAGTGTTTGTTTATTTGATGTTTATTAACACTTTTAGAGGCGGAGATGAGTAGTGTTTGTTTATTTGATGTTTGTAAATGACAGCTTTCGAAGGCAGCAGTAAGTAATATTGGTTTATTTCATGTTAGTTAATAAAAACCTTTAGAGGGTGGCAGTGAGTATTGTTTATATATTTGTGCTTGAGCTCTGTCTGTGGTTAGTTTGGGGCTGAAATGTGATGAAAGCTAATCAGCGAACCAAGTTGTCTGTTTTTTTATGAATGGCAAAGAAAAAAAAAATAGTACAAATTTACTTCATTAGGGAAGAAGCGCTACCCCTGTAAGCATATGCTCTGCAGTCAGATCACGTTCAAGCCCAGGTGAATCAGCAGCTACTGTTCATATGAACTCCAGCTGAACTCTGCAGTGGTTAGCAGCACTCCACATCACAGTGCTCCCAATTTGAACAGTGAAACACTCACTTATATTTTTCTCAAACATTAGAGAGGGCGATCACGCACGGATCCCTCACTGGCTTGGCTTGATCAAAAAGAAGTCCAGAAGCTCAGCAACGTGCAACAGCACCGGTTTTACTGTCAAACTCATCAGAGTGGGTAAACACTTTCCAAAACTTAAGCTTTCTCTGATTAGAATATTTACATTCACTCCCTGACCCCTAATTAGATAAAACACATTCCAGCTGACGGCTTAATCATCAGAGTGCTGTTTACTCAGCCTGTCTGAGAGGATGAAACAGGAGTGTGGTCAGAGAGAGCTAGCTCGGGCGCTGCAAGCCCCCCATCTTACGCCCGCAAACCAAATCCAGGGGATTAGGCTTGGATCAGTGCAGAAATAAAGCGGGCATGGTATAGAGCAGGGCCGGATTTCCAACATATTAACCATTCTAATGAATTAGATTCATAAATACACAATGGACGGCACTCAGTAATTAGAAATGTGCTTTAAAAAAATGTCAAGAGCCTAATTAGAACCCACCAAATTAGTCGAACAATGGTATTTTCTTTTTTGTCTGGTTTTCAAATGAATTCCTCGGCTTGTGGAAGGTGGTCTGTGTGCGCTTGTTTTTTCTACAAGACTACAATGTCCTGAATGAGTAGAACAATCAGTGAAACACAGCACTAACCTGCAATTTTAGGACCAACACAACTCACTAACTAATGTCATAAAGTGCCTACAAAGCTCCACATTTAACTTTTACAACTGAAAGAGCAAAATCCTCTTTGGTTAAGGAGGTTAAGGTTAGGTTAAGGGTTGGGGGGGGGGTAAATTTCTAAATTAAACATAGTTAAGATTAATTGGATCATGTGGTTGGATCATGGAGGTGTGAAAAATATTCCTGCAAACTGAAAGTGAGTCTCCAGAAAAGAACGGAAGCTGTAATACAGGTAAATAGTGACACAAAGAATATCTCCAAAATGGTAATCTTACAAGAGAAAAAGGAAAAAGAAACAGTTTTAACTTTAAATGTTAGTAAATATTACTTAACAAAAATATATATTATTTATTATGCAATACCTTGAAATATTGAATAAAACATGTAAGACACCTTTTGACATGTAGTTTATGATATTTTAACCACTGGCACTTGCAAAAAAGTTTTGAATTAAAAAGCTACTTATCTGAGCGGAAATACAAGAAAATACGAATGACATAATTCAATAATAATTCAAATGACACAATAATACAATAAGTAACAACTTCTAGTGTCAGCCCAGTATTTTTTGTAGTTATCATTCAATACCTGGTTTGGCTAATCAATCCTTTATCAAATTAAATCAGGAGTGCTGGTGATGAACTTGTACAAATCCATACAATGGTTGAAAGCATCCATAAGAAATTTGGAATCAAACCCTTTTTCTTGTAACAAGACCTCAACTACTTTTTTGAAAATAAGAAATTATTTAAACAAGAAATTAATTAAACAATGCACATCTGTGCCTGAGACTTTCACTCACAGTATGCATAGTATGTAGGATGCATAAAAACGAATATGTGCATGTGCATCTGGGTCTTAGAGCGCCCTTCTGTGTGAGTGCAGGCTTACTCTTGCAGGTCGACTTCTCCTCCAGTCCTCCCCAGGTTGCATTGGCTAAGCACTTGATAGTCCTCCGGCCCTCCAGGTAGTAGCCAGGAGTGCAGCTTAGCATTATCTGCGCTCCCAGCTCGTTCAGCAAGCCTGAGATTAGACGCCACACCATGTGTTCCGAGAGCATGCTCTCAATGTTGGGGCACTGAACCGCTGTGGGACACAAAGCCAAGGAAGCATTACTGGAAAAAATTCCATGTGAAGTAAGGTAAGCAGGCCTGGGCCAGATAATGTAACTAAAGTATGCATCATTCTGCAGCAGCCTGATGTTCAATCTAGTTAGCTATCTTTAGATTATTTTCAAACAATGTAATTACATCCACCCATTCAGTTGCAATTTAGCTGTTTGAGTTTGAGATGTGAACAAACGGGTCTACGAAGATGAGTTTGAACGAACTAAGAACCCTTAATGTACACAATAATAGTACTCTATATAGTAATAGCATTTCCTACATACAGAAAACACACACACACACACACACACACACACACACACACACACACACACACACACACACACGTATATAAAAAGGCTGGATGCTGTTATTGTGGCTATTGGATGCATTTTGCTCTGGTTACATAACAGGCTTGCATATATTCATTTGATACACAGACCATGAATGCCATCTTTTTCATATTTTTTCTTCATATTTTGCTCTGTTCTTATCATAATAGGCAGAATTGCAATGTTCTGTGTGCCATTCAAGAAAAGATTATATTAAGGCTGAACTAGGAATTTCTGCCCTCTGCACAAAAAATACAAGTAGAATATAAATAAACATGTGGCCTTATCAAAAGTAATAAATAAATAAATAATTAAATAAATAATAATAAAAACTACTTATTGACATCACATGGCTTTTTATGTGTCATATCATAGGATTCTAAAAGAACAAAGAAGCTGCCATGACCATCAGTTGTAATGAACATCTCGGATAGTGACCTGGGGATGCATAATATGCAGCCATTATGCTGACAGCACCAGGGGCATATATTACCCCTGGATCGTTTCAGGGGCCACTGGTAATTCAGGTCAGTGCAAAGGGAGGGGGGACGACATGCCACATCATAGCATTTGCCTCGTTTGAGTACCAAACTGTGAGAAAAAAATCAAGCCATTATCGTTCATTTGGCCAATTACCTGCCCTATGCTGTTCTCAGAGGGGGGAAATGAGTCGACAGAGGGTCCTGCAATGGCTGCAATGGGCTCAATTAAGGCAGAAGACATTTGAACATGCTGTTGGCATGGAAACAGAAAAGCAGGTAGGGGCTCACGTAAGCATCGAGGAGGGTGGGCCGCATTGCTCCAGGTGCCATCCTCCAGGCAGATGGCGGACAGCAGGGCGGCGCTCTCTGCCTGGTAGCCCTTGTCACACTGGTATTGGACCTTACTGCCCACAGTGTACTGCAAGCCGTGGAAGGAGCCGTTGGCTAAATTCTCTGGAACGCCGCAGGAGATAGCTGCCGATGGAAACACAACAGTAATTATTAAGGGCGCTCCTGAGAACAAATACTTTATTTGGAAACGCACAAAAGGTTCATTTAAATATTTGTCTTATCTTTACATTCATACTCGCAACTTTCAGTCACTGCTACACTGAGAACAGACCACCACACATGTAATATCTGGTCAGCAGTGGTCCTATGATCAGAAACTGACCATTGATGAATGGTGTAGAAGGTGGTTGACAGACTGTGACAACAGAACAGTACAGTACTGTGCAAATGTCACTTTAATTTATGTAATTACTATTCAAAAAGGCCACCTGGAACAAATTGTTCATTTTCAGCCTCATGAGAAAAGCAGAAAACAAATTTAACAGAAAGTTATCATTATAATATAATGTTCAGTACTTTTTGTCCCCCCTTTGCCTTCATTACAGCTTCCATTCTTTACAATATGCTGCCTTTCAGTTTTTTAAAGAAATCTCTATGGATATTTTTCACTCTTAGAAATTGGTTGCATTTTCTGCTTCTCACAATCCAAGCAATCAAAATTATATTCAATGATTCTGTACAAGTATTTTGAGCACAGTTTATCTGATGGTGACAGTTTTGGCAGCCTACCAAGGTTTGTGTTAAAAGTATATTTTTATCATTTTTGCAACTTCAGTTTTGCAAATTTCTGTTTCTCTATGCTCTTCCTCTTACTTCAGCAGGGGGGCGTAGGGCAGGGTTTGGTGTTACATCAAGTTACAGCTAGCCAGGAGGAGAAATAATACAGACAGAGCAGCAGGAGAGTGAGCGACTCTAGGGAGAGTGAGATATGGCTGCAAGGCACCATTCTCAATCCCCACCATTCTCACAGCTCCCTTGACACAAGTGCTAAAGAGAGACTACAGATATTGAAAGATGGTGAGCGATTTGAACAATATCCATATATCACAAGATTCCTTTTTATTACTTAAAGCCTTCAGCAGAGGTTATCATACTTAACTACATTAATCTCAATGTGAATGTCTTATTACATTTTGGTATTTATGCAGTTAGTTAACATAACTAATACTAATCATGCATGTTTACAGCTCAATATTCAAAGTAGTGGTCAGAAGCAGTAATGCTCAGTACAGGAAAAAAACCCAAATATATCAGATTCATCCTATAAATCAGCAAATAACTAATAGATAATGCTGTATTATTGGTACTTAAGATTAGCTTAGTTTAAGTTAATGTTAGTCAGCTCGCTAGCTGTTAGCCATAAAGGTATACAACCATTTAATTTTACCATCTGACTGACTGCACAAACCATTCAATATTTCAATACCAGGCTCACTAATCCTGGTGGTTGCCTGGTGGTTGGCTAGGGTAGTGGTTAACACCTTTGCCTTCTACGCTGTAGACTGGAGTTCAATCCCCGACCAGGGCAAGCACCCTGCACTATACCAATAAGGGTCCTTGGGCAAGACTCCTAACACCACCTTGGCTCCTACACACCCTTTGTGATGGATAACAGTGGCATTGCTGGGATCGAAATTTGGATATCCAAAGCTAGGACCAACATTTTTATGATTAAGCCTAAAGAATCTTTTTTTTCACCCAATTTCCTCCCCAATTTTAGTTTCCAATTCCACCTGCTACTTAGGTCTCCCCCAATCACGATGTCACCAATGCCAGGAGGGTGGGGCTAGCACAGGCTTCCTCCAAGATCTGTGAAACCAGTCACCACTTCTTTTCGAACTGCTGCTCACGCAACGTCACGGGACAGCCGAACATGTTACGTGTTCTCAGTTTGAAACAGTGTATTACTTGCTTTTTAAGGCAAAATGTAATAAACACATTGTTACTATAATTATTACTTTATTTTACAGGAAATGGTTATAAAGCCAAAACCCACTTCCAACATCTCATACCCATTTGCAGTTTAAACGCACAATCGTCTGGTTTTTATCTAATCTAAATACATACAGCAGTGGCTCTGATCACCTTTAGTTGTTACAAGAAATGGCAAGCAAAGTGGAACAAGAAACACAAAGCCCAGTGCGAGCCACTTTATCTTTCCCTCTGCTTAATGGGAGTTAAATTGGGAGCATGGCTGGATCTGTAATAAAAATTAAAGACACATGCAAGCAAACAGATGTTTCCTCCGCTCAGGGAAATGCAATGGGACCAATTAAAGTGCTTTTGTGTCAGAATGGATCAAGGACCGGTCACTGTAGAGAGGACATAAAAAAAGCATGCCCCAAGCCCTGGCCTGCCCCGAGCTGACCTCTAGACTGACTGCTTGGATTGTTCCCACCATTTAAAGAAATGATTGGCCTTAATTAGCTCACATTCTGGCTGGCTTGGCGCTGCAGATGGGGCAGAGCCAAGCCTGTTCCACTTGCTTCGAGATGAGGGAAGAATATTAATGCTGTAACCTCCAGTCCTTGGTGAGGTGTCATCTAGCTCTCCATGATTACCCGTAATGAGACTCCTCGTTTGAAACGTTGGTGGGTTTCTTTTTTAGGTGAGACATTTTTGGCGGGGGACGACTGATTGAAACGTCCTAAAACAGTGAAGCCTCGGGCGCCATCTTAACAGCCTAAAAGCTTCGGATTAACAGTGTGATTGCGTAAACCAGCTTGCAGATTGCCAGCGGAGCGCTGTGGAAATCACACCAGTTGCTAACAAAAGATGACATTTTCTCACAAACATGCCAGTGCATGATTGCATGTTGATTGATGATAATAACCATCTTCAGACTCATATGGATTACAACCATGTCGGAACCAAACTAGATAATGGGAGGATCAACGCTACCATTATAACTCCTTGTAGCCAGAAAACAGCTGTGTGGGGGGAGAAGGAGGTGGAGGGGAGCATGCACTTCAACATGAGCCACATTTCCTCTCTCCAATCTCTCTAAACAGGTAATTGTCTCACATAAACTCCCTCAAACAAGCAAGCACAGATAACAGTCCCCCAAAACAATTAGCCCTGCATATATTTCAGCCAGCTCCCACCTTTATGCTAATGCACTGCCTTTTCTTGGCAACTTTCCTTGCTAATGAACACACAGAGAGGATTCTCTCTGTGGCGACAGTGGGAGGACGATGGGTAGGGAGCAAAGGAGCACAGATGGGGGGACGCAGTGGCACGCAAGGCGATGGACAAAATTAGCTGTCCAATGAACAGAGTAGAGAAGCATGAACAATGAAATTAAAGGAGGTCGAGACACATCAAACACATTCGATTACGGATCTGTCTCGCTGTGACTGAACGCTCCAAAGACACTGGGACAAAGGACGTGTTCTAAAGCGCTACTCATCAGAAAGATGTAATGGAATCAGCACGGTGACAGATACTGCCATATGCTGTGACCAAAAGTGTCCAGACACCCCTTCCAATTAGAGGAATTGTCTTTCAATCTAATCTGCCACACCTACATCATAATGTCAATTACCACATACAATGATTTTAACACATTTCTCTGCACTTAGAAAAGAACAGATAACACATTGACTCAAAAGACACTTATAATAGCAATGACTGAACAGAATCATACAAATAAACTTTTGACGTGACTACAAACACAAAACTACAGCTTTTATAGAAATAAACAAAACTACAGCCCTTAAATTTGCTGCAGTTTACACCAGCAAATTGCTGTTGAGATGAACTGAAGCACCATTTGCAAGCCATCAGCCAACATCAGTACCTGACCATCAGTAATGCTCTTGTGGATGAATGAAATCAAACTTCCACATTCAAATCTCATCGAAGCGATGAGGGGGACAGTTGCACTGGGACCGATAGTAGAAGAGAAGCCCATTACATTTTTTTTTTATTGGGCCCTTTCAGATGAGAGATGTGTAGTAGAACTAGCTGACGAGCTAGCTTACTTAGTCCCAACTACCCTACAGCATCACAATTTGACAGCTTTGCAAAACAGATATGATGGGGAGAGAAGGATGAAGGTGAGAGGGAAGAAGAGGGTATGTTCAGAATAACTAGTTCATCAAGAGAGCAACATGGCATTCTTTGACCTCCTCTACTTATCTGATCTCTCCAGCTAGCTGATGCAGCTGTAGGCTGCTCCTCTTCGTCATGAAGTATCAAATAAATCCATTGACTGAGATGATCTCTGTTACTGATTTTCAAACTCTGGCAGAAACAGTTCATTAACGCTGGCACGTCCAGCACTCGCTTACAAAGGGGGCGGGGTGGGGTGGGGGGGTGGGGTTGGATTTTACCTTGACAAAGTGGTGCTGGGGTGTCCCACTGGTACAGGCCATTGGGATGGAGTCTGCAGGTGGCATTGCGCTGCCCCACTAGCCTGTAGCCCGTGTTGCAGTAGTACTGGATCCTGCTGCCAGGTCGCTCTCTTGTCCTGTTTATCACCCCACCATTCTTGGGCATGCTGTTGACACTGCAATAAGCCGCTGTGGAGATTGGACAAAAAATGAAAACTGTGTAAACCATTATGCCTCAAAAACACAGCTGACAATAATCATTATGAGAGCTGCAAGAGCAGTTCTAAAACTTTAGTCTAAGGCCCCATTTATAGATAGTAAGGCCCAATCCCATTTCACCCCTTGCCCCTACCACTTAGCCCTTGGCCCGCTGTTTTGTGCGTTCAAGTCTAGGGTTATGGTGTCCCAATTTTTGTTGAGATGTGGGGTAGGGTGAAGTGTTAGGGCTATATGGCCCTCCAAATAGAGATTTTTCAGAGACACACTCCAAACGGAGTGTTATAATAAAACCAGCATGACGGTTGCACAAGTGACAAATGAAACCTACAAACATGGGTATTTTAACCTTTGTACTGTCTTAGTTTAATGTCTTTTCAATGCATTATGGCCGTTTTCTTTATAACAAATAAAAATAAATAAATAAATAAAAATAAACAAAACATAGTACACTAATGTCTCGGTAGCTGTTCCACCTTGAATAGTCCAGCAGTTCTGACACCTGAAGTGCCAGAATGTAACTGCTGCACCAGTTAAGGTGGAACAGGAAAATTCGAACAAAAAGCCGATGAATATCTGATTTCAGCTTCATATCACCAAAGAATTAGTGGTGGGTGATAAAACCTGTTGCATCCCCCCTCTTTGAAGGCACATGATGCCCTAAATGTAACTAAAGCCCAGTAGTGAGGAGCTGAACTTTTCCCTTCTCTGCTATCACTGTAGACAGGCTGGGTCAACTACCAAGCATTGCTAGTAGCTGTAAATTATTATTAGTTTTTTTTTAGGTTTGTCCCATTTTGTAGGGGAAGATTTTAGCCACTACCCCTTCTAACTTAGTTCCAAGAGGTTAGAATGACACTAAGGAAAACAAGGGTTAAGCATAAAAAGAAGACATTGGGATGGGGATTGGGCCCCAAGTGTCAATGTGCTCCACTCACCCCCTATTTTTTAACGACTAAACACTGCTAGGTTGGAACATACAACATCCTAGCGCCTCCACGGCCCCCAGCTGGAGAACCTCTGACCTACAAGGTAAATTTGTTGTCTATGCTGATATGACATTGTTTAATTGCACAATAAAAGTTACTGGTCATAAAAACTTTGAATGATGGTGGCAATGTGACAAAGGAAAGGGGGAAGAAACAGAGAGTAGAAAGGTCCATTTGCACAAATAATATTTATTATTATTATTTAAGCCCTAATATTGACTATTACTTCTAACATATTTTACTAATACCCAAAGCAATGTACAGCAGACACAAATAATCTGGACCACATTTAATAAGACAACACAACAAAACAAGACAGATACACAGGAGGCTATGCTCATACAGCCATGCTGTGGAGAATGTGGATAATTAAGTACTGTCAAAGCAACAGAGGCAACAACTCCAACAAAACACCTCAGAAGAAACCTGTGTTGAGAATCACACAGGTAGTACATTAGTCAGAATTATTAGGCTGAGAAAGGTGAAAAAGGGGGATTCCACAGATTTCAGTCAGTAAGATGTAAACAAAGTTATTCAGTGTGGATTGGTTTAAAATGCTTTATAGGCGAGAATTTTTAGGCCCAGGTTTCTTTACAGTGGTGGTGATAGGAACCAGGGGTAGGGTTGTCTGCAACACAAATATAGCCTTTTTTTTTACTATCCAAAACCACGAGTGAACCTACACGTGTCTTCTGAGTGTTCGGATGCAATGTTGACGATGGTAAAATTGTGATAATCCTGAAAAAATAAATTCTTTGCGGACTACAACAATATTTTAGAAATCAGACAACATATTGATACCTATTTTATTAAGGAGGTCCCTGTGAGGGAGTCTTTAGAGGCAGTACACTCTCCACATGTCTGGTTCCCATCACCACCACTGCAAACAATTCTGTCTTGTTGAGTTTCTCTAAAACAGAGGATTTCACACCACTATGAATAAAATTATTTCTATATTAATGATTTCTTGAGAAAAATCAGTGGAACTCCTCTTTGATTGCAAGAGGGGTGATGTTTATTCATTCTTGAAACAAATTTTTTGAATGTCAACAGGCTCTAAATTTAATCTGTTGCAATATTTACCAGCACTTCTTGTAATGTCATGTCTAAAATAATGTTAAGATGAGTTTTCTTAGCTCCAGTGTTAGCATTAGTCTTAGCCCTAGTGTTAGCTCACCTAAAGGGGCAGCTACAGAATTATAGAACCCTTATTGTGCTTTAAATTGGCTTATTTTCATATTTTGTCCGTTTTCAAAGTGAGTCTGTACTGTAAAGCCACCTTATTTTTGAATGAAAATCATTTGCAAATACTTCTTGTGTCAAGTGCTTCTCTCTGTGCATTTAAATGTTCTGCTTGCACTGCTGAACTTTTTAGTCTCTTAGCACAAGTTCTTACAGATGCTAACAGGTAGTCTGACGGACATAGTAACAGTAATACAATAATAGTAATATGGCAGTAATATCGCAAGAATAATAATCTTCATAAATAAAATATATGTAGTGAACCCAAGTAATTACGAGCATCTTAGCAGCCATAATAAGCAAGAAAAAGCACAACACAATCAAAGGGACAGTAAGATGGAATACAATTAATAATACACATAGGTAAACAAATTAAGAAATAAATATCGACAAAAATAAAAGTGACTATTTGTCAAGCTTTGATTCATCAGAATATAACTACAGTCGAGCGAGGCAACTTAGTCAATATGAGCAAATTCATTTCAAAATGATACAAGCTGATTTGTCTGCATGCAAAAGCAGAGGCTCTGGGGAGCTTAGAGCTAATCTCACTTCAGACAAATAAAATCAAGTGCAGCATCACACTAACTGAGCTGGAGACGTTTGTTCAGTCTTGGTAGAGAGTGTCTAGACCTCATTAAAAAAATCCCATGCAACACAGCTTTCTAATTTAGTTTAATGAAAACCCAATGGAGTGTTTAAAGAAAGGAAAGAAAAGCCCTGCGGAAAGGGCCGAGTCTTCACTCCCAGCGCCATTTTGCATGGATAAAACGAGATGGAGGTGCATTACGGCACTCTGCTCAACGCTCCTTCATTGTTCAAAGTGTTTACAAACTGTGCAGCTGCTCAGAGGCCTTCCCAAATGATTATTTGTCGGGCATGCTGAGCTTCCATGTGAGAGAAGTGGCTTCCTAGGGTAAAATCACACACTACTCACTCTTTCAAAGGAGGAGTCAGGCAACAGGGAAATGTGGAAATAAACTGGAATAATAACAGGACTTGGAACTGAACAGACAGAGACTCAGAAAGAGTGAGACAGAATGAATGTTAGTGATGCACCATGATATCCCCATCAAATCGGTATCAGAAGATACTTGCATTAAAAAAAATGGTATCGGACTGAAGTTTAGATTTGAGTGATAAGGATCGTTTGGGATGCTGCAGTGACTTATTTGCATTTTACTAATGTTACTGCATTTGCAACCCCATGAAAATGAATGGTAAGTTTCCCTGTAATGCAAACTCTTCAGCGATGAGTGACAATCTCCTTCCAACAGAGAAACTTTCTCTCAGTTGAGAATGAGCTAAGCTCCATAGCAGCAAGTGAAAATGTCTTCGGATTGCTAAACGTTCTCTTAGCTGACAACAAGTCAGCCTCTCTAACGGCCAGTAAAAATCTCCTTCTGACTGAGAAACTTTCTCTTAGCCAACAACATGCTAACCTAAGCGATAAGGGAACACGTTCCTCCAACTAAGAAACCTTTTTCTCATGTAAATAACGTAAGTAGTGGTGAGCAGTGAGCACAGCAAGCAACTGAAAATCTCATTTAGATTGAGAAACTTTCCCTCAGCTGATAATGAGCTAACCTCTACAGCAGCAAGTGAAAATGTCTTTAGACTGCAAAACTTTCTCTTGGCTGACAACAAGCATCTCTACACTCTCAGAAATAAAGGTCCTAACGGTCACTGGGGCTTTTCACTTTTCACCTGGAAAAACTTATTTAAGGTACACAGTTGGACCCTAAAACCACTGTTGTACCTTTGAGAGTATGTTTAAAAATGTACCTGTGCAGTACCTTTATTTATAACAGTATAGTGGTCAGTGAAAATCTCCTGACTGAGAACATTTTCTCTTAGCTGACAACAAGCTAATCTAAGTGGCGAGGGAACATGTCCTTCCAACTGAGAAACTTTTTCTCATCTGGCAACAAGCTAATCTATGCAGCGGTGAACAAGCATGTCTTTGTGACCGAGAAACTTTCCCCCAGCTGACAACGAGTTAACCTGCATAGCAGCAACTGAAAATCTCCTTTGGATGAAGAAATTTCCTCTCAGCTGACAATAAGCCAAACTCTATTATTATTGTTTTTATTATTATGTCCCAATGTCTATATTTTATCAATATTTGTGTATCAGCTTCAGCAGATATGTAGGTGAAAAACAACTACACCTAAAAATTTCCCATATCGGTCCGTCATGAATGTGTCTCTGTGTGTGTGTATGTGACAAACTGACAGGAGAGATGGAAGGGAGAAAGATGGAGAATAATCATAGCCACAGGGCTGTTGTCCACAATATATCAAGTTTGACCATTGGTGCAAATGTTGGTTTGAGACATGGGATGCGGCAGCTATTCATTGAAATTCATTATGGAATCTTTGACCTCCATTATGTCAGGCCCATGCAACGGCTCCCTGAAGGTATGAAACGTCTGGTCCTAGTCTAATGAGGGCTAACTTAGAAAAAGCTGACTTCCTCTTTGACCCAAATTGGATCCAAAGCAAGAGCCTTGGAGGCCAGAAGCTTAGGAAGTAATCCACCCTGACACTAAAGGCAGAAAAACAGAATTTGTCGTCCACTGCTGGTATCTTGCATTCCCTGGCTGCCCAATACCAGACTGTTCTGTTGTGCAACAAACAGAAAACACTAACGACGGGGAGCATCCCTGCAACATAACAAAGCTGCGAGACATATCTGCTTCAGAACGGCTCTCAAAATATGAAGCCATGCGGCTGTACAGACATGAAGCACAAACCTGTGTAGCGGATTTTAAACCCCCTCTTGTTGGTGGCATGGTCAGTCGACCATCTGAGATAAAGCTGGTTGGTCTTGCTTGTGAAATTCAACTGCGTCGAGTGGTTTCCGCTAAGTGCCACCAGCAAGGGGCTCTGGCCAGATGGTCCTGGGAAACAAAACAAGACAACCACAACAAAACAGAGCTGAATATTTTAGGCAAGACCTATTTTCAGTGAGACAGAGTGAAAGTTCAAGGGGGCGCTGAAGCAAAAGGTCATGAGACATGTTTACTTTTGGTGCGCAATATATCAACAGCTGATGCATTATTCTCCACAAATGGGGACATTCTGTTATTACTATTAATATCGGAATTGCATCATGTCCTAAACCAAATCAACAAGTATGGACGGCCTTAATAAAGACCGGAATGCATTCTGAACGGGTTTTGGTGAAGTAATGTTTTTCAAAGAAACAATTTAGGTTATTTGGGTGACTACTGAGTTCTAGTGTAAGCCTTGTAGCCCCAGTTCCAAACAAAATTTGGAAGGCAAAACATGTCTTGATTGATTAACCACATCTGGGGTAGGGTGAAAACGGGCAAATTAGATTTTTTGCCATAAACCATTCCTTTAGCCTTACATTGAACATTGTTGTGTGTGATGTAAAAAGGTAAACAATAACTGAAGAATGTCTAATTTAGCTGTTTCACAGCTTTGTAACCTTAATTAGAGACCTTAATCTTAATACTTTTAACCTGGCTTAATACCTTTGGAACAGAAGTAGGCTTATGTGGGGTGGGTAATGTCATTATAAATAGAATTTCTCAGTGATTTACTTCAGAATTATAATAATAGTATATAATCAGAATTAGCTGTGTCAGTCATTTTTCTCCCATGTCAATAAAGATTCTAAGGCTTTTAGGCACTACAAACCAGACTGACATATCGTTACACTGCAAAAAATGATAGCAAACAAAAACATCTTAAATCTAGTCAAGATATCAATTAATTCTAATTATTAGATATTATAATATTCTCAGATTATTTAATCATTTCTGGATGCATTTCTAGACATTTTTTAGCACATTCTAAGCAATTCTATCTAAAGCAACTTATTTCTCAAAACAAACAAAATGATCTGCATTATCTCTTGAAACAAGTAATAAGCCACTGCTGGCAATGGAATTATTTTCAAAAGTAACACTGTTGAACAGTTGAATAGCCTTATAATGTTCTTACAACAATCTCATAATGACCAGTATTAGACATCTTGACTAGATTTAAGATGTTTTTTTCTTATGCAGTATAAATATATCATCATGGAAAATGAGCCCCAAGAAGCTTTTTATTGCTGTCAGAATGAAACCTTGTGTGTCCAAAATGGTAACTTTGCTGGAGAAATAAAAATATTCTTAACTTACATGGAAGATAATGTAAAAAGATATTTGTCCAAGTTATTTTGAACCATTTCACTTGGTCCATTTATGAAATTTTAACACCGTGCAAGGGGCAGCTGAAGATAGCAAATTATGCAAAAAAGTAAACTAAAAAAAAAAAAAAGAAATGGATATTTTGCACAATAGCAATTATTTACTTATGTTCTTTGTTGCCCAAATCAAGCCAATATGTATTCTCCTGTCTCAAATGTTTGGCTTGAAATGTTAAAACATGTACAATGACAGGAAAAAGTTAGATTTTATGTGGTGCTGTTGAAAGTTGGCAATACTTGAATTGATTTTTCTCATCCCCGTGGTCACAAACATACAGATTGTCCTATAGTAAAATTACATTACACCACCTCCCTGTGTAGTACCTTCACTGTACATATATAAGGGTTATACTATTAATTTAAAATGTCAAAAAAGTAGTGTTACTATTGTTACTAATAGGTTATTGGTCAAATTGAAGTATTAATGATCAGTTATCGTATTAGCCCAGAACAAGCATGTCCCTAATGTTTACCGTCAAAGATCTCCAGCTCGTCAAACTGCTTCTCGCTCTGGAACATCTCCACATAAATGGAAATGGTGAATGAGGGCAGCACTTTGATGATCCAGGAGCAGGTCTGGGAGTTGGGGTAATTTTTGGGAAAGCCCGGGCTCAGAATCACCCCAGAAGACATCGAACGCTCCTCATTCGCAGGACACTGAGCTGTCAGGACAAGAGCAGGGATTTGTAAAGAACTGCTGTGATCAGACTAACTCAAAGAACAATTTGATCGGGTGCTCTAAGCTGAGCCTCTTGAGTGAGGTTTGAAACTTTGGTTGAACATGTTTAACACACTTGTTTCTCCCGGTTTCACCTGAGGAATGAGTCCTGAGTTGATAAGACAAAAAAGGCATTTTTTTCCCCATTAATGTGCTTTGCGGGCACGAGGGAGATGGAAACAAACTGAGAGAAAGCTTGTTTCCTTGTGGCACTGTAGAACAATTGCAGACACATCAAACTGTTTAGATTTACTACTGAAACCTCTGGAGAACACATTAGCAGCTTTGTGCACTTGGAGGGGCTTTATATGCTGCATTACTCTTATGATATGGGCCCAAAAGGCATTAAATGCTTTTAAGTAGCTTTGACTGCAGACATAATAACCCGATGCCAAGACATTTAGAAGAGCTTTCAAACATACAGTCTACGAAACCTGATAAGTTTAGGTTATAAGATCCGAAGACTGTAGAAGAAAAAATACACAGGAGGATCCTCAGTCTACTAAACTAACATGTTTTCCTGATTGCATACAAGTTGCATGAACATGTGTCGAGCTTCAAGAAACTAGTGTTATAGTATTGACTACTGTTCTATGGTTTGCTTTAAAAGACATGAGACATTCCAGCACCATGAACAGCGGCTTCTGTTCTACACTGTGAGACAGATCGAAAGACATGAGACATTCCAGCACCATGGACAGCGGCTTCTATTCTACACTGTGAGACAGATTGAAAGACATGAGACATTCCAGCACCATGAACAGCGGCTTCTGTTCTACACTGTGAGACAGATTGAAAGACATGAGACATTCCAGCACCATGGACAGCGGCTTCTATTCTACACTGTGAGACAGATTGAAAGACATGAGACATTCCAGCACCATGAACAGCGGCTTCTGTTCTACACTGTGAGACAGATCGAAAGACATGAGACATTCCAGCACCATGGACAGCGGCTTCTATTCTACACTGTGAGACAGATTGAAAGACATGAGACATTCCAGCACCATGAACAGCGGCTTCTGTTCTACACTCTGAGACAGAGCGAAAGACATGAGACATTCCACCACCATGAACAGCGGGCTTCTGTTCTACACTCTGAGACAGATCGAAAGACATGAGGCATTCCACCACCATGAACAGCGGCTTCTGTTCTACACTCTGAGACAGAGCGAAAGACATGAGACATTCCACCACCATGAACAGCGGCTTCTGTTCTACACTATGGGTCAGATTTACTAAGAAGTGTGTAAAACCTGCAGCACTAGTTTGCAAGTGATTTACCGTGGTAATGTCATATAAAGGACGTCAATTACAAATTGGCCAATTTGAAATTAGGGTGACCATCTGTTTTGTATTACACAGGACTGTTCCAAAATGGAGTGTCTGTCTTATATTTTGCACAACCAAAACAATGACTTGCATTTCAACAGTTACAGGAAGAAACTTTTAAACTTTTACTTGATATTATTTTGGTACCTACATCCTCCATTTTCTTGCATTTTATTTTTTTCCCCCCACAATTTCTACATTTGTGAAGGTTTATATACTAACAAAAATCATAATTTATACGACCCCAACTCCAATGAAGTTGGGACGTTGTGTAAAACATAAATAAAAACAGAATACGATGATTTGTAAATTTTTTCCAACCTATATTCAACTGAATACACTACAAAGACAAGATATTTAATGTTCAAACAGATAAACTTTATTATTTTTTGCAAATATTCACTCATTTTGAATTTGATGCCTGCAACACATTCCATAAAAGTAGGGACAGGGGCAACAAAAGACTTGGAAAGTTGAGGAATGCTCAAAAACACCTGTTTGGAACATTCCACAGGTGAACAGGTTAATTGGAAACAGACGAGTGTCATGATTAGGTATAATGGCGGCGCGTGAACAACGCGAGGCTCAGCGTCTCTCCAGAATCTGCTTTTTAACGGTTTTCTATCTACTTTTGACTGGAATATTTATCTTGAATTGCTGCTGTTCTACAGCAGACAGGAGCTTCTGGACATCAATACTCAAACCTCCGACAGTTTTATCGCCGATCTCCGACTCATTCCAGAGATCTCCAGAACACCGGCGGCTGCATACTCCTCCCGGCTGGGCGGAAGTGCACGCAGACGGCGCCGAGAACGTAAACAAAGGCGAGGTAGGCGCGGAGGGCTACGAGCTAAGCTACGAGCTAAGCTAAAGCTTATACCACACCGGCTGCCCTTACCCAGCATTTTCCTCGCCAATGTTCATTCTCTGGCTAACAAAATGGACGAAACACGGCTCTACATCACCAACGACAGACGGATTATGGATTCAAATGTCATGATTTTCACCGAAACATGGCTAAACAACGGCTGCCCGGACAACGCTATTGAGTTAGCAGGACGACACATACACCGAGCTGATAGGATAGCAGATGACTCCGGCAAGACCAGAGGTGGAGGTTTGTGCATTTATATTAACAAAGCTTGGTGCACAAACTCTGCTACTACCGAGAGACAATGCTCACCTAATGTGGAATTTATAATGGTCAAATGCAGACCTCATTATCTCCCAAGAGAAATAAACTGCATCATAATCACTGTAGCGTATGTACCCCAGGACGCTAATGCTAAGCTGGCTATGAAATAACTTCATGCAGCCATTAGCAAACAACAGACCAAACACCCTGAGGCTGCTTTTATTGTTGCTGGTGACTTCAACCACTCCAACCTGAAAACAGTCCTCCCCAGATTCCACCAACATGTCTCCTGCCACACCAGAGGGGACAAGACTTTGGACCATGTTTATTCAAACCTGCCTGGGGCATACAAAGCAACACCCCACCCCCACATTGGACAATCTGACCATCTCTCCCTTTTCCTCACACCTCAATACTCACCACTCATCCAACGTGTGAAACCCACTGTGAGGACAATAAAAGTGTGGCCAGAGGGGACAGACGCCGTGCTCCAGGACCGGTTTAAAAACACAGATTGGAATATGTTCTCTGACACAGACTTGGATCAGTACGCCTCATCTGTACTGGACCACATCTCCACCACTATAGACAGTGTCACCACCCAGAAACAGATCACCATGTACCCCAACCAAAAGCCTTGGATGAACCGGGATGTTCGTCTCCTGCTGAAGGCCCGCAAACATTGCCTTCAGGTCGGGAGATGCACAGGCCTACAGTGCAGCCAGGGCTGAGCTGAAGAAGGGCATCAAAAAGGCCAAACACCACTACAAAGGGAAGGTAGAAGAACACTTCTCCAACTCCGATCCCCGGCGTATGTGGCAAGGACTCCAGATTATGACAGATTACAAGACCACCAACCCCTCCCCCGCCTCCTCTGATGTTTCCTTCCTCAACGAGCTCAACAATTTCTATGCTCGTTTTGAGAAAGGGAACCCAACAACTGCAACCAAGGCAGATGTGTCTGCAGACCACCAACCACTGACTCTTTCTGCCACCGATGTAGGAGTGGCATCCCTGGACATTCTCAGAACATGTTCTGGTGAGCTGGCAGGAGTGCTGACGGACATATTCAACCTGTCCTTGGCCCGTGCTGTGGTACCAAGCTGCTTCAAAACCACCTCCATCGTCCCGATACCCAAAAATTCCAAACCATCACGACTGAATGACTACCGCTACTACTACTTTACTATAAGCCCTCACCCCCATCATCACAAAGTGCTTTGAGCGGCTGGTCCTAGCACAGCTCAAATCCTGTCTCCCCCCCCTCCCTGGACGCCCATCAATTTGCATACTGCCAGAACAGGAGCACAGAAGATGCAGTCTCCACAGCACTGCACTCTGTCCTCTCACACCTGGACAATAAAAATACCTCCATCAGGATGCTGTTCGTAGACTTCAGTTCAGCATTCAACACAGTCATCCTCTCAAAACTCATCACAAAACTCACAGACTTGGGTATTAGTTCCCTCATGTGCAACTGGTTACTGGACTTCCTGACCAACCGACCCCAACATGTCCGGTGGGACAACCACTGCTCATCCACCATCACCATAAACACCGGTGTACCACAAAGCTGTGTGATGAGTCCCTTCCTCTACTCCCTCTTCACCCATGACTGCAAGCCTGTCGATGGTTCCAATACCATCATTAAGTTTGCAGATGACATCACGGTGCTTGGCCTCATCAAAAACAACGATGAGACAGCCTATAGGGAGTAGGTGGATCGTCTGGCTGAGTGGTGTGACACTAACAACCTTCTGCTCAACGCTGAGAAAACTAAGGAGCTCATTGTGGACTTCAGAAGGAATGCTGACCCACATCCACCCATCCACATCAAGGGGACGGCAGTGGAGTGTGTGAACAGCTTCAAGTTCCTTGGTGTCCACATCTCCAAGGATCTCACCTGGACGACCAGCTGCTCCAAGCTGGTAAAGAAGGCTCACCAGCGCCTCTTCTTTCTGAGGAGGCTGAGGATGAACCACCTGTCCTCAGACATCCTGGTGAACTTCTATCGCTGCACCATTGAGAGCATCCTGACCAACTGCATCACAGTATGGTACGGGTGCTGCTCTGCCTCAGACCGGAAGGCGCTGCAAAGGGTGGTGAAAGCTGCCCAGCGCATCATCGGTGAACCACTTCCTGCCATAGAGGACATCTACAGGAAGCAGTGTCTGAAGAGGGCAGGGAAAATCATCAAAGATCCCAGTCACCCAGCACACAGACTCTTCACCCCCCTGCCCTCTGGGAGGCGCTACAGGAGCCTCCGTACTAAGACCACCAGGTACCGGAACAGCTTCTTCCCAACAGCTGTCACACTCCTGAACTCTGCCTCCTGACATCTAAACAAATAACAATGGACTGTACCCTAACACACAGACTTACACACCACTCAACACCACTTACCGGCACTTACATCTGCTGTATATACTGCCCATTATTGTATATACTGTGTAAATACTCTACCTGTTCATAAGTACATACTTATCCCCCTTCATATTTATAACCTGTTCATAGTACTTTATATCCCTTCATATTTATAACCTGTTCATAGTACTTTATACCCCCTCATATTTATAACCTGTTCATAGTACTTATACCCCTCATATTTATAACCTGTACATTCTTGTTTATAACCTGTATAACCCCCTTCATGTTCATACCCCCTCATATTTTTTTAACCTGTATATACTATACTTACTGTACATTGTAAGATATATATTTATATTGCTGCTAAGCACTTCTGGATGGATGCAAACTGCATTTCGTTGCTTTGTACCTGTGACATACGCAATGACAATAAAGTTGAATTCTATTCTATTCTATTCTAAAGGGCGCATCCCTGAAAGGCTCAGTCGTTCACAAGTAAGGATGGGGCTAGGTTCACCACTTTGTGAACAACTGCATGAGCAAATAGTCCAACAGTTTAAGAGCAATGTTTCTCCACATGCAGTTGCAAGGAATTTAGGGATTTCATCATCTACAGTCCATAATATCATGAAAAGATTAAGAGAATCTGGAGAAATCTCTGCAAGTAAGCGGCAAGGCAGAAAACCAGCATTGAATGCCCGTGACTTTTGATCCCTCAGGTGGCATTGCATTAAAAACCGACATCATTCTGTAACGGATATTACCACATGGGCTCAGCAACACTTCAGAAAACCATTGTCAATGAACACAGTTTGTCGCTCCATCTACAAGTGCAAGTTAAATCTCTGCCATGCAAAGCGAAAGCCATATATCAACAACACCCAGAAACGCCGCCGGCTTCTCTGGGCCCGAGCTCATCTGAGATGGACTGATGCAAAGTGGAAAAGTGTCCTGTGGTCTGACGAGTCCACATTTCAAATCGTTTTTGGAAATCATGGACATTGTGTCCTCCGGGCCAAAGAGGAAAAGGACTGTCTGGGTTGTTATCAGTGCAAAGTTCAAAAGCCAGCATCTCTGATGGTATGGGGGTGTGTTAGTGCCCATGGCATGGGTAACTTGCACATCTGTGAAGGCACCATTAATGCTGAAAGGTACATACAGGTTTTGGAGCAACATATGCTGCCATCCAAGCAACGTCTTTTTCAGGGACGTCCTGCTTATTTAAGCAAGACAATGCCAAGCCACAGTCTGCACGTGTTACAACAGCGTGGCTTCGTAGTAAAAGAGTGTGGGTACTAGACTGGCCTGCCTGCAGTCCAGACCTGCCTCCCATTGAAAATGTGTGGTGCACTATGAAGCGCAAAATATGACAATGGAGACCCCGGACTGTTGAGCAACTGAAGTTGTACATCAAGCAAGAACGGGAAAGAATTCCACCTACAAAGCTTCAACAATTAGTGTCCTCAGTTCCCAAATGTTGTTAAAAGGAAAGGGGATGTAACACAGTGGCAATCATGCCCCTGTCCCAACTTCTTTGGAACGTGTTGCAGGCATCAAATTCAAAATGAGTGAATATTTGCAAAAAACAATAAAGTTTATCTGCTTGAACATTAAATATCTTGTCTTTGTAGTGCATTCAATTGAATATCGGTTGAAAAGGATTTGCAAATCATCGTATTCTGTTTTTATTTATGTTTTACACAATGTCCCAACTTAATTGGAATTGGGGTTGTAGTTAGAATGATATAATCTATTAGAATTTAACACAAGGTTTTCTTACTGTGTCTTTAAGACTGATATATGTAAATGAGCTCTGCTATGATTGGCTGCCCTGTATTGTGCCTTATTCAAAAAGCAGTCCAGGCTGAAACACTCCTATTACTTAAGCGTGAACAGGCAGTTCTAAACTGCTGTAGGCTGAATAGGTGGATATATGTAAATTATTTGATATTTCATGACATCACAGAAAACATCATTTATAATGGGCTGTTTTAGCAGTTTAGTTTCCATATATGGACAATATGGACTTTGGAATGAATGGTTTTGAAACTTTAACAATGGAGGAAATCCTAAGAATTAAGTAGAATTATCCACTTTAAGCATTTTAAGTAACTGCACCTCCCTCTCTTCAGCTTAAAAAAACAGCTCCAGCTTGTTACTTTGCAAAGTCTCCTCCCCTATTTTGTCAGGTCACAACTACTACCTCCTAAAATGCATTCATGAACTGAGGTGCACTAAAACCTGCTGCTGTGAACACAAATCAGCTGTCAGTGCTTTTGCATGTGCAAACTGCATTAATGTCACTGTAACCATTTAGTAAATCCGGCCAAAAGTTTGGAGAAACCTGCACATCTAGTATTTAATCTGAATTCACAGGAATGAACAGAGTTTGTGCCCCTTTGCCTCTACTTTTCTGGGAAGGCTGTACGCTAGATGGTGAAATATTGAGTTCAGGTGTTTCAAACATATTCATTACTAACAGTGGTATCAAAATCAAGCCCATAGCCATAGACAAACATTGGCAGTAGAATGGATAATACTGAAGAGCTCAGTGACTTTAAATGTGAGACTTTCATATAATGGTACCTTTGCCACAACTCTGTGAAATTTCTGCTCCGTTAGATCTGCCCTAGTAAACTGTAAGTACTATTATTGTGAAATAAGTGTCTAGGAACCACAACAGCTCAGCTGCAAAGCAGTAGACCATGCAAACTCAGAGTAAAGATGCCAAGTGCTGAAGTGACAAATGGCCCATCCTCTCTTGCATCACTCACAACATAAATATAAACTGCCTCTGGAAGCAACATGAGCACAAGAACTTTATATCAGAAGCTTCAAGAAACGGATTTCCATTGACAAAAAGCTACATACAAGCCCAAGATTTCTATGTGCAATTCCAAGCATTGGCTGAAGCGATGTAAAGCACGCCTCCACTGGTCTCTGGAACAGCAGAAACATGTTCTTTAGAGTGATGAATCACGCTTCATGGTCTAGCAGTCTCTAATGGATGAATCTGGGTTTGGCAGATGCCAGGAGAACGCTACCTACTGGAATGCACATTGCCAACAGTAAAGTTTGGTAGATGAGGGATAATGGGCAGGGGCTGTTTTTCAGGGTTTATAGGCTCCTTGGTTCCAGTGAAGAGTGATGTCTATTCTACAAAATTGAAACATATTTAACACAATTCCAAGTTTGTGGCAACAGTTTGGGGATGACCCTTTCATGCTCCAGTATGACTGCACCTCTCTCTGCAAAAACCATGGTCCACAAAGACATGGTTTGAAACTGACCTCAACCTTACTGAACACCACTGAGCTAAGCTGGAATGTTGATTGTGAGCCAGGCCTTTTCATCAAACAACAGTGTTTGACCTCACAAATGCTCTTTTAAATAAATAAGCACAAATTCTCACAGATACAATCCAAAGTCTCGTGGAAAGCTTCCAAGAAAAATGGGGTCTGTTATAGCTGTGTATGGGCGGCATTCTATATGAACAACCATGGATTTGAAATGAAATGTTCAACAAGCTCATATAAGTGTAATGAACAGGTCAGGTGTCCACATGCTTTTGGTCATGCAGTGTATGATGTAGCTCACCTAAAATGAATAATCACTACAATAGCTGAAATCTCTCCAGTTCATTCCCTTGCTCTTGTATTGTGTCCCCTGTCTGTGAATATAGGCTTGAGCAAAGCTCTGAACAAGCACTCTAGCCACCACTCAATGACAAACTGATGATCTCTGACCTTTTTCTGTCCTCCTGCATGTTGTCTCTTCTCCCTTTTTTCTACTTGTAAGGTAATCACCTCAGCAGGTATCTCTGAAGGCTGTGTTTTCAAACGTGACTTTGAACCTCATGTTATCATTTACCTTCGCACTCCGGGGGAGGGCCCTCAAACTGCAGGTGGGAGTTAAGCTTACAGGTGAGCTCGTCGTTGCCGACCAAGGTGAATCCAGGAAAGCAGCGATATCTCACAACATCACCTGCAGGGTGAAACAGAGTTACACTCACAAAACCTTCAGCTATATTATATCAAATGATAAGATTCTTCTGAAAATCATGTATTATTAGCAAATGCAAATTTGTTGTTATTTCATTTTTATTAGTTTTAACATCACGCCACTAGCTGCCTGTACTTTAGACTTGCTCCAAGCTGTGTCTTATGATTATCCGGTATAGCCTTCTGCACATTTTGCACATGAAGCTTAAGGTGGTTGTGAAGCAGCCTTTTGTTTTTATACCAAAGCCAGCCTGCAACTCACTACTTATAAATATGTGTTTCCCTCTATCACCAATGTAAAAAAACAACTAAAAACACATAGTACTATTAAAGGGTCAGAGACTGCACCATGATTTATTTCATTCCTATCCAAATGGACATTAAGTATTATTCATTTTTCAAAACCACAAAAGATATATTTAACAGAAAACTGTGCAAAATGCTTTAATGCTAAATATAACAACTTTTAAAGTTCCAGGCTTATTTACATACTAAGGCTTATTATTCAGTAACTACAGGGACTTCATTGCAAACTGATTGAGCTATTCTTAGGTTACAGAATGTCAATCCATCCATCCATCCATCCATCCATTTTCTAAGCCGCTTCTCCGTCAGGGTCGCGGGGGGGTTATAGAATGTGTAATATAATTTTGGGCCTGAAGGTGGACCCTGGACATGTAAGGGGTTAATAAACTCTTTGCCTTGATTATAGTTTCTGCCCTTTTCAGAAGCCCTGCTTTCAGTTTTTCAGTGAATACGAGTGGGAATTCTGCTTCTCTCAATCAAAATAATCCCAAACACATTCAGTGATGATCCAGATCTGGGGCCTGTCCAGGTTTCTTCTTTTTGTCTTATTTTCTTTGATCAGTGAGGCTTCCTGAGAGCTACACATCCTTTCAGACACATAGTGCTGAGTTGTCTTCTCACAGTGGAGGGAGCTTTAAGTATTGTTTATCTGACAGGGGCAGTTTTGGTGTCTACCAGGTCTTGCACGGTTTTGGAAATTCATATGTTTTCGTTTATATTTAGTTACTGAGGCTGTGTGATCTGTTAAATCTGTGTTTCCTGCTGAAAAATAAAGTGGAAAATGAAAAAGGGTGGTCTCTGAAATTTACATAGTACTGCATTTCTTTATTTTAGCATTTAATTACATTTAATTACCTTTACTAGTACTACCTTCTTTTTCTTTACTTCTTTCCCTGTTTATCCTGTATTATAACTGTTATTAGTATGTAAAATGTTTCATTTTACAACACATTACAGACCATTTTGGTTACCGACATAAAAATGCGTTTTCCATTATACACCCATTGTTATTCTTTTTTTTAAAAATTCATATCTAAAATTGTTATAAATGGATATACAACATTTTGGAATTGAATTCATCACATTATTATTAAATGTAGATTAAACAAACATGCATTCACTGGCCTGTAACTATAACATGTGACCTTGATAACTGAAAATCAACAGCAACTGAATCCTGGTGCAAAATTAAACTTCCACTGCAGTGTCACAGCAGTCATCGGAAAGAGTGTTACGAGGCTTTTCATCCACTGACATGCGCTACATATTTAATCATTTCCTGTCAGTCTGAAACCCCATCTTCCCTGAGAGGAAGACCCCAAGTGTAACTTCTCTGTCTCACATCTTCTCATATCATCCATTTTATTATTATAATTTTTTTTACGTTTTTTGAGTGATTCAGCTAAACACATTCAAGATTTTAAGGCCTTAGCAATGTCACACATACCTATTTCATAGTCTTCATCTTCATATAATATTTCTGATTCCTCCACAGTTGGGGGAGGGGGGCATTTCTTGAGACGATAAGCTGAAAAATAAAGAAATGGACTGTTATGTGCCTTATCTCAGATGCTATATACAGCCACAGGTGAAGGTCTTAAATAAACCCCAGTCAAATGACTTGTTTTGGTGATTTTCTAAGCGATACTACAGGGAACAAACTTCTATATGCCATTTTTTCTGCAAATGTTAGTACATTTTGTCTGTTTTCGTGCTGAGTTTGTGGCACATACCATATTTTATGTTTTATTTCTTCCAATATGTTAAATTCAGTAAATAAACAGTGATTGTGCATTATATTGTAGAACAGTGCGCTTTCTGTAGAGGATGTGTACTTAAATCAACAAAACATATTATTTGACTTGGGGTGCCCAAACCTTTGTATACAACTCTATAGCATCTTTAGCTCAAATGACATTTTTGTGAAGTGTGAAAATAAAATACGGTACATGTTTATAAAAGTGTTCTCACAGACTACAGCAGAGTTTCAGATCATGCTGTATCTAAACAAATGTAGAATTCTAATATCTGCCTTATACCGTCTCACAAATTTGAGATTAAAAAAGAAAGCACAGCTCATTTTCGCACTAAAGATTGCACATTTTTGTCAACACAGGCCTGCATGCTGACACTGATCTCAAAAAGGCGAATAAAAGAGGCTTCTATTTTGGATTTTTGAAATCTGGAGAAATAACGCTGATGTCATCAGAAGCAGCTGTCATCATGCCGGCTTATGCTTCAACTATCAGAGAGTCCCTGGCTTGGCATGTATTTCATTCCTGTGACAACATTTTTTGAAGAATATTTTTATTTAGAGGAGAAACTAACCATGGAAATTGAGGACAAAGAATCCACTCGTGGAGAAGTCGCTGTGAAACTTGATAAGGACCTGATTGGAAGAACTGTAGGCCGACTCCAGGGCTGTATTGCCGCTGAAGATTCCGAGCTGTGGGTAGCTTTGCTCAGGGCCGTCCCTGAAAGAGAGCAGACGCACCATTGGAAATACATTACAAACTCCAGATTCCTGCATTAAACGGCTTAATAACGCCTCGCCATTTCAGAGTGGTTCGAGAAAATTGATTTACTTTCAAATCTATGGCTCGATTTGTGCTGACTTTCATGTAAAGCCATTACATTACAGGCAGTGTTGAATGAAAACAGGAAAAATGATGACTTAACAGACTACTTCACTCTTTTAATGGCTTTTGAAGATTAATGGCCTACATAACTAAGAAAAGGGCCGAGATAAGGCGCATTTTCTCCATTGCTACACATTTTTTGATCCATTTAGGAGGGATTCTAATTACGCAATACAAATTACTAGTATGATGTTCCAAACAGTTTTGAGAGGAAATCTCAATAATGTCATGAACAAGTCATACAAGTTGTAATTTCTGTTACTTTCATGCATATTTAGCTCACTACATGAAATATTTAATTACTGTGATCAATATTTTTACTTGGAATGATTTCAAAACATTTTGCCATGGTTAGAAAGTAGAGATGAAAGAGAAAAATGAATACACCAAGTGGTTCAAAGTTAAATCATTGTGAAGCTCATAGTTCATGCTATGAAGAACTCAGTCCTATCTGTAATACAGCAAGTTAGCACTGTTTTACACTACATTACTAAAAGTTTGCACCATTGAAATGTTTGGAATTGCTGTTTTTTAATAGTATCAAACCATTTAACTGTAGATATATAATTATTCTGTTATGATGCTAGTACTCTAAGACTTTCCTGTTTCATCTAATTTGTTGGAAACTGTAAAAATCAAGAAATGTTAGCAGTCTGTATGCAGCCAGCATGATTCCATAATAACAGGGAAAGCTCTAATAAAAGTTGCAGTAAAAATGAACATTTGGAATGCATCACGTTTGAAACATGGTGGTGTTACGGCAGATAATCGATCAAGAAATGACTGTAAATAGATTATCAGGGTTCAAAGCACGTTTATTATTCATATAATTATTCTTTTTCTCCTGCAAAACGTGATGGGCAGCAGACACTGTAAGTCACCCAGACATCAGATTTGGAAGGTAGGTAGTTTGTGGGCATCTACTTAGGCAAGAAAAGAGACCTCAATCAGGTTGATTGGCATTATAGAGAACCATTTTATTTTTTATTTTACCTTATCACTAGCCTTACTGGACTTGCGGTGCTTGAACCCCCGAATTGCTGCTTGCAGCAATATTTACTACAATCATTCAATAAAATATCAGCTTTTAATATGACAAGTGATCTCAATCTTTTAAACAATAATTTATATAATATACATTCTTGACACAGTTTTGTCCTTACTTCATATGTAGTCCAACAGCCAAGACATGTTTAATATCCAGAGTTTACTTCTTTGGCTCTCATATCCCACCAATTAGCACTGTGCTAAATGCATGCATAAATCATCACACCCTTTACTGAAATTACATCAGGTTGTTGAGCAATCTGCAGTAGACCTGCTTTTGTTGTTTCTGACACTGTATGACATATGGCTGTTATGCATGACATGAACAAAAGTATGTTGCATCACAGTAGCAGACGTGCAATAAGCAGTGAGCTTAGGGCACCAAAGTCATCAACAAGTATCCAGTACTTATTTATCATTGTTTTTTTTCTGATAAAGAGAATACAACATAATATGTTGTTTATGTTTTGCATACAACATAATATGACTGGGGTGGTTAGGGGGTCCCACAAATAAAACTGCTTAGAGCCCTCAAAAACCATCGCGAAGCCTGATTTTATTTCCATTCTTCGGCCCATTTTTATAGATAACAGCATATCATCCTGCACAGTGGTGAACAGTAATAAAGTACATGTACTTAAGTCATTTTTTTAGATATCTGTACTTTCATGAACCGCATGAACTCCTGCTACATTTTGTAATTTACCATACTTGTTATTCCTCCACAAGAATGAATTTTCATATAGAACGCACACATACCTTAAATCTCCTCTATATCCCTCCCCTCAATACTGAATACCCCGTAACTATAACCAGGCCTAGGCACCTCTGACAAGCTTTGAGACAAGCTTTCAAAGTTCAGGCATTGTTTGGAGTATTTTCATTAGATACCTGATATCCCAGGAGTTTGGATGGGAAGTTTCTCAAACTGAAGACACAAGAGGAGAAATGTTGGATTGTTAGAATATCTCGCAATACCTGTACATTTGCTACTTAAGTAATATTATTAATTGTCAGCACACCAATTTAATAAATATATAAATAAATGCACAACTATTATTGCTGCTGTGGATCAACAGCTGGTCTGTTTTCTCTCTTGTTCTGAGGTCAATGGTTGTATAGTTATTATATATTGTACAAAAGAATTTATTGCGTAGTGTCTGTACAGTTTGTATGTATTTATTATATTTATAGTCCGTCTGCCTTGTTGTCTGCTGCTGCTCTCCTATGTTAAATGTAGCAACGTGTCTTAGAGAAACTACATTTTGTTCCTCTCCCAACACATCTGAGATGAGAGGAAATGACAATAATGATTTTGACTTAAAGTACATTTAAATAAATAAACATCAATAAAATCAGAGATTTTCTGGCTAAAGCAGACCTGGAGAAACTCATCCACGCCTTTGTTTCTAGTAGGATTGATTACTGTAATGGGCTCCTTACTGGACTCCCAAAAAAGACAATCAAACAGCTTCAGCTGATTCAAAACGCAGCTGCCAGAGTTCTCACTAGGAGTAAAAGAAGGGAGCACATCACTCCTATCCTTAAATCCCTACACTGGATACCAGTGTGTTACAGGATAGTCTTTAAGGTACTATTACTGGTCTATAAATGTCTTAATGGTGCAGGACCAGTATATTTATTAGATGTGCTCCAGCAATATGAGCCGGGCAGAACTCTCAGATCATCAGGAACTGGTCAGTTAGTGCAGCCTAAGGTAAAAACTAAACACGGAGAGGCGGCATTTAGCTACTACGCTGCTCTGAAATGGAACCAGTTGACAGAGAGCATCAGAAGAGCCCCAACACTTTTAAATCCAGAATGAAAACCTTCATGTTTGAGCAGGCCTTTAGCTCAGTTTAATCCACTTTTATCCTGTAATGGCACTCTTATCCTCATTCATTTAACTTCTTTTATATCTATTGTTTTAATCATGTTTCTTATTTTTATTCTAATTTTTTATCTCCTTCTTTTAAATTTGATTAACTTCTTTTAAATCAATTGTTTGAATTATGTTTTTAAAATTTTTTAATTTACATAAATTTTATTTTATTTACATTAATTGCATTTTTCTGTATTTTTTCATTTGTAAAGCACTTTGAATGACCGTTGTGTATGAAAGGTGCTATATAAATAAACTTGCCTTGCCTTGCCTTAAATGCAAAGTGCTTTTGCACTTTAACTTTTTAAGTATAAATATAGAACACTACAGAGTAATAAAACTGTACTAAGGGAGCTCTTTAGCACAATATTGTCCACCATTAATACAGTGTCAGAAACTACATAAGCGAGTGTGCTTCAGAAATGTTGTTTGTATTATGCTTTTCTTGTCAGCTAAGCATCTGCAACCAAATTACATGCTTTGTTGATTTCACTGTGCCAAAATAAGTCAAAATAAGTTAACACATCCTCTCCAGTGAACACACAATGATTCTATTTTTCTGCAAATTTTAGGGCACATTTCTGCTTATTAATTGTATATGGAAAAAAAAACACAAAATGTGCCATAACCTTTTTCCCCCTCGCAAATAAATATTAAATGTGCAATGTGCAAGTGTTCTTTGTAGAGGAAATGTTAACTTATTTTCACTCACAAATCAGCAAAACATATCATTTGACCAGGGTGCCCACACTTTTGAACATTTTTGTACATTAGCCTTGTAGCGCCAGTGCAAAACTGAAATTGCTCAGAGAACTTCAGGCACCAGACACATCTTGGCAGACTACATCTGCGGTGAGGGGAAAACTTTGTAGTTTAAAAAATGTTGGTCTATCACTTTACTGCAGGTCAGTGGTAGCGCTCACCACACTGCGATGTAGTCAGTGACGGGCTCAGTCTGCAGAAGTGTGAAGTTGATGTAGACGCCGTGGCCATGCGGCACAGTGATGAGCCAGGTGCAGTCCTGCGAGTCCGGGTACTCGTTGGGGTAGGCTGGCGAGAAGATGGTGCCGTTAGGAGCCGTCACGTTGTAGCCACAGGGCGCTGCGCACAAAGACAAATACAGTTAGAGCAAGGGCGCAATGCTCATCCATCTTACTGTGAGTGATATTTGCAGCAGACGATCAGCTGCGGGAAATGCGGCATCATAATAATAATGACGACAGTTTCAGGCGGGGGACCATGGCCGTCTGTTCTGGAATTATCAGGATTATCAGAGGATCATGGGACAAGATGGGGGGCTGGTTCATCAGAGTCTGAGAATGGTGCTGAACAGAAGAAGGCCGCAGTCTCTAATGCACGGAGATCGACAGAAGAAGAGGGAAAAGTGCAGCGTTATTGATTGATTAGGGGCCAGACAGCTTTCACACTACACCGCTCTGACTGATCATCAAGGCTGCAATTCAGACCAGGTCCCTGTAGCCTGGGTCTCCACTGGTTCAGTCTTCAAGGTGCTTAATTTAAAAGACAGCTTTGAAAGAGCAAAAAAAAAAAGCACACCAAAAAGAAACATTGCAGTCCTTGTTGTACTGTACCAGCAACACAAAGCAGCAACACTTCACTTAAAGAGCATCATTAAAAAGACCTTTGGGAGTGCAGAATGGCTGGATAATACCTCTTAAAGTCTGCAAAAGCAGGCTCCTTTTGAAAAACTTGCAACGAATGCAAAACTAAATTCAGAGCCAGAGCTCACTTCTACATCAATAAAAACAAAGGGACACAGAAAAGAATGTTCAAAAATTGTATTAATGCTTTCTTTTTTTACTTCCCCCTCATACTGCTTACCTTCACAACAAGGAAATGGATGGTTCCATTTTCTGTTGGTTCCATGCTGGCACGTTAACACTGGATGACCGACCAATATGTATCCAGGGAAGCACTCGAAAGTTATGGATTGGCCTGCATTGAAGTCGTTGTTGACAATATATCCATTGTGGAATGGATATGGATCTTGGCAATTCTGTAACTGATATGCTGGAAAAGCAAAAAAACATACAAATAAGATGTTATTCATCATTTGCAATGAGGCAACAGTGCTTAGACATGGTACAACAACATAGGAAAATGTGTCGATCTTCCAATTAAGGTGTGATTTCAGTAGTATTATGGGTGATTAAGTAAGATTAAGCCAAACCTCTTGCGTCTCTGCATAGAAATCCCTGCCTTCAGATATCTGAGATTATTTTGCATGCAATTCATTCATTTTTGTCCATTACAAATGCAGTCATCTATCCACAGTCTGTCTCTAAGATATCAAAACACCCCATTGATTTCTTTCCCCGAGCAAACAGGCACCGAAAGCTGAAGATCAAGGATAGGCTGAGATGTTTTCAACTCCTGAACCTCCATCGGGGTAGAAAAGAAAAGAAAATACAAGAGGCGGCGCACGAACCAGCTGACCTGGGAGTGCATGGAGCGGACAATGACGGGTTATTTTTATCAAGTGAGAACCGTCAGCACGGCATATGCGTGCACCGGCCTATTGATTTCAAATACTCGTAGCCACGAGCTGTCATAATGGAGAGCCCCTCCAGTGATGTTAGACAGAGGGATGCCATAGACACTTTTAATGATCAGAGGAGTCTAGATGCTCTTGGATAAGAGCCTGTCACTCCTGCGCAGATGCCGAGTGGACGTGATATCCAGGAGCTCTGACAGTAAGGATGGGCAATGCTGGTGATTTTCTTATGTGATACCAAGGCTATCATGTTGATACCAGTACTTTTCAAAATAGCGCTGGACAATGTTGATAAAACTCAATATCGCTATGTTTTCCTAAACATATTACTGTATTCAATTATATTTAATATTGTATTCATAAACCCATGCTTCCTGTGGATTGGTACTATGCAGCTCAAATAATCCTACATACACATTTATGAGGGCTTACTGCAACAAGCATCAGTTGTCATAACACTTTCCGATGCGAAATGACATCAAAAAAGACATTCATCACAGCGGATGCCTGTGGGAATAAGTTTTTATGAATGTTTATGTAAGTTTACGTCAAGCTTATGTATCATTATGTATTTATGTATGTAGGTGTCACGTGGCCATATGTATGCTGCCCTTCAGTAAAGTCTTACAAACTTGATATAGCTTGTTTTGACTGGATGTTCTGTTCTGCCTCTGTTAAAATGACACTAAAGGAATATAATCAGACACAAAACAATTCCTCAAAGGAAACTAGTACTTTTAATTTAATGTGAGATAACCTAGAGGAAGAACCCCCCAAGGCAAGATGCACCTCCCTCCTTATTTTCTGTGCAGATCTAATCATGAGGAATATCTAATTAAATGTATATTAAATTATGTTCAGTTATATTCAGGTGGGGGCAGAGTCTTATCTTAGGTAGTACACCCACTGCAGGTAACTTATGTATGTCCTCATTTTTCTATCAATACTGCGATTTTGGTGTGTCGTATTGTTAGAAGTTGGTATAAAGTTGAAATTGGTTAATGCTGACATCACTACAATATATCAAAGGCTCTGAACTGCTTTCAACTACATTGTCCACTCTAAGTCAGTATGTGCCTATTGATCAACCTCTTACTGAAAATTGTGCTCCTCGAGAAATAACAACCATTTCAGGAAATTATGGGTGCATAGGTGTCTATCACTCTAAACCTCATCCTAAAATTGTGATAATCTTTTTTGTTTGCTCCAAATAAACATTAACCTCTTAAATTATACTGAACCACCAACAGTACCAGACAAGCATTCCTCACACCTACGGCTTAAGGATAACTCTGCAAGTTTGCAGTCTGTTCTATGTAATTACTGAATAATAAGCCTTAGGGTGTAATAAAAGGTTAAGTGTTCTAGGGATTAAAACTACTGGATACATTACTGGTTATCAATATTTGCTACTTCCTATCAATATTACTATGTAGAGATTGATTCTCAAGGAAATGTCAGGATTTGAAGAATCATTATGCTATTGATCTGCTCTTGTCTATCAGTGTTTCTTCCATGCACATGCAAGAAAGTGAAGAAGGAGCAGAGCTCACCTTGGTAAGTGAGCCTGAAGCCCTGGCGGTTCTGTGAGTGGTCACTGTAGAAGTGGATGACCGTCTCATGAGTAGTGCTGAGTAAAGGAGGTGGGAGCTGACTGCCACTGTACTGACCAATCAGGGAGCTGCTGTGCTGGGGTCCGTTACGGACCTCCAGAAAGTCGTGGTTGTCTTCTAGTGTGAAGTTGAGGAACTGGATGTGCGCTCCTGCAGAACGTGGAGAAAACCAAGGCAGAATTTATTCAGATGACAAATTTTTTTGAGCATGTGTAGAAGTGGATATCTTACACACCAAACACGATTTTTTGACAATGAAAGCGCTGAACTATTTTATCACCCTCTGTTCATCTCACACCTTTTGGCATTCCGCCTATTGATTTTTTTGTGGTGTAAACTTGCAAAGCAAATGGCGTCGTGACTCAGTGTGCATAGTTTTGGTACAGAAAAATTGTAACAGAATGTTTTACATTCTTATGTTGTTCATTCGTTTTGTGTTTGGTGTGTAATGACCTTTAGACAGCCTTGAACAGTGCTTAAAATGATTTATCTAGGTAGTAGGTATGTTTCTATCTGTGCAAAACACTGCATGACAAACAAACACAAGAAAGTACAGTAAACTTAAAGCTACAGTATGCACGTTTTGGGGATTTAGTGACCTCTCTGGTGGATATGTGCAATTGCATGCAACCTGCAAGAAGAACACCTTGTAACATTGTAATTGCCTTTCAGATTTTGCATTTGAAACATAAATATCAAGCTGGATATTCTTTTTGAGTCTGGGCGTGTGGCGTTAATATGTAAAGATGTATGACAAGGTCTGAAAAACTGCCACAAATGGGAGTCTTACATAGCTCGGCTATAACAAAATTTTATTTTTTGTTATATATATGTTAATTAGAATAATGCGTGTTGTGTTACAAGAACACAGCTTTAATACTGGATTTGTCATTTTTCATCAGCACCTGATTCAATGCAATAAAAGGCTTATTTGATAAACTAGGATGATAACTGGGCTTCATCGACAGCTTTGGAAATAGCTATGCTAAAAATGGACTATACAGGAGTTGTATTTATACCAATGTTAGTAGTTTTTTGTTTTGACAAATAAAACATTTGCTGCCAGATAAACAGCTTTACATGTATTTTTCATTAGATGGCCTAAGATTTTTTGCACCGCACCCTACATCAAACCCACATCATGAGCACTGAAAAACCCAAAAAAAGTATCGGTGTCGTTTTCGTCACCCCTGCCAGGTTAGAATTCTTAACACATATGGGAAATTGAGCGAAAGCCCAAATGCGTTTTTTCATGCTGGAATTGAGCCTGGCCAAGAAAGCATGACGTGCCTAAAAACACTAAGGGCAGCCGGTGTACTGAACTGCTGTTAATGGGCAAAGCTCCAACCACTTCTCACTCACATTAACACCTGCGGGGAAAATTCGCACAGCCTCTTCTGCTCGTTAATTGCCTCCTTATGAACTGTGAAGCTATGTGGAAACTGCAGAACAGGAAACATTTTAAACAGAATTTACTTCTTAAGAGTTATTATAGGGTCATTTTTAAAATCTTCTCTGTTTTTAAAATTGTTACACACTGCATTAAACAAATGACTGTTTTTAAAGAGGTTACCCTGATCTATTTTGGGCCTTCTTCCATTCTTTTAAAGGATATTACCATCCAAACCCATCAGGACTACATGTATCTGCAAAGTAGTGATACAATAACTACAGTAACAGGACCCTGTTTCATAGTAACTACTGCACAGATAATTTCTGATTCCATATATGGGCCTATTTATCAAAAAGAAACAGAGACTCAGTCAAAGACAGCAAGCTAAAAAGGTCCTATGAAATGTCCCTCCAGGACAAACACCATTATCATTATTCACAGTTAGCAGCATCTTCAAAACAGATTCATTTTTGGACCACTAGGGCTCCTGTAGACAAAGCATTTTTCCACATAACAGATGTGACGTCATCTTTGACATATTTGGGCCAAAGCAATTTTAGAGTGCCCATTAGTCACTCAGGATTCTGTTGTACAACGAAAGAAAACACTTTCTTGAGCTCTTCCTTCCCCATTTTGTTCACTCACTCTGACAGCAAAACAGTTCAACAATTAATTCAACATGCATTCGATGAGAAAAAAAGTTACACCCCCGACAATACAATAACAAAAGAAACACAAAAGTGTGGTCTTTAGAGAAGGCTTGGACAAGCCTTTCAAATATTGCTTTATAATGTCTTGGCATCTGAGCCTCCAACAGCACTGCATGCTACCTAGAAATGGGTGGACA
The DNA here is from genome assembly GCF_015220715.1 of Pygocentrus nattereri. Taxonomy (NCBI): domain Eukaryota; kingdom Metazoa; phylum Chordata; class Actinopteri; order Characiformes; family Serrasalmidae; genus Pygocentrus; species Pygocentrus nattereri. The sequence continues at coordinate 25,886,889 of NC_051215.1, read as the reverse complement.
CTAGTGCTGTGAAGCAAAGAGATTCTGTTGGAAATGGATTTAAGGTTCCAAAATATTTTACATTTTTGTAGTGATACAATTTATGTCCAAAAGTATCCAGACAGCTCTTCTAATTAGTGATTCCACCACTTTATGGTACATCCATTACTGATACAGGTGTTCTAGAGAGAAAACCATTGCCAGAAAAATATGATGCTCTGGAGCAGCCACACACAAGCCTAAAGTCACAATGCCTTGCCCAGCCAAGCCACCATGCCAAGCATCAGCTAAAGGGGACTAAAGCCCAGCACTGAGCTGTGGAGCAGTGGAACTGTGTTCTTTGAAATAATGGAACTTCATCTAATACCTTTGTGATGAGTTGGAGTGATTCAGAACTGACCATTAAACATCAGCACTTGACTTCACTAATGCTCAAACCCTCACAGCAATGTCCCAAAGTGATCAGCTTTCCCAGAAGAGGCTGTGAGGGCAGAAAACAGCTGTAATATGTTACAATGTGTTAATGCTGTCAAATTCTATAGAATTCGGAGATGATTCTGATTCGAAGTGATGGGAATTGATGAAGTTGATTACAAAATGTCATGTGCTCGGATTCAGCCTCGCAAGGCAGGGACTCCAATTCCCAGAATCCTTTGGAGTCTCCCGTGACTTCATACTCCCCACCCCGCTCCTGGCAGAGATCCAAGTCTCCTGATTATTAAGGACCTCCACCTGAACTTTATCATGAGACCCTAAGGTTGGGTTATTTAAGCCCTGACTGAGCACTATGACAATGCGAAGTACTGTTCTGCCGAACCCTACTGAGCGTTTTGGATTGTGCCGTTTGTTTCTCGTGTTTGGACTTTAGTATTGTTACGCTGACTTTCGTTTGGGCCTAGCCCTTTTCGGATACTTCTGTTTTGGTCGTTTTTGATATTTGCCTATTTGAACTTCGCTCGGACTGGGATCACGATTTTTGTGTCGCTCTTTGTCTTTTGATCATTGTGTCATTTGTTTACTACGCTGATCTCCGATCTGCGTTCGTCTGCTAATCTCTGTCTTACACAAAACCAAGACATATAGAAGGACATCTAGCAAAAATCAATAGCAAAAGTATATTAATTTTAATTATAACCAACCTTGGCTAGGAAATGTAGAGAGCTAAAAAAATCTAAATGAACTTTTGACTAATGGGGGCTTGCTAAGTGTCTGATTCTCCTCTGTCCACCCCTTCAGGTGGGTAGGTGCTTTGGCAATGGCAAAATTGTTTCATTGAAAGGCAATTTTTTGAGATATTTTACATTTTGCTGTGTTGTCCACTGTGTGCAATGTGAACATTGCTGGACTACCAATGTATGTGCTGTGGAAACGTGTTTTCAGACAGACAGTGATTGCAGAATATCTCACGCTCTATGTGTGCATGGGTGCAGGCAAACTTAGTCAACTCTTGATTCCCATATGCCTGAAATTAAGAAATCGATTATTTTGGGATAAACTGAGCCTTACAATGTGGTTAAATTGTGAATGATCATGTTCATGTAGTAGCAGTCTTCAGCCTATAGCATAGATGTAACCACTGTGTAGTGCCTGATCTGATCCATTCAGGACAGTTGAATTCATTTTAAATTTATTGAAAAGAACCAGTTAAAACAGTCATCACTTTTGTCTGTTGTGTTTAATATTCTTCCTGCTTCTTTGTCAAAAAGCCACAGCTCGCTATGTTACATTATTTTTCTTAAGTCACACTGGAGAGGGAGAAGAATTGTGTGGGTAAGTGTGAACAATTTTTTCTTTTAATCAAAAAGCAATTGCCTCGTTAACATCTGTAAAGGCTCTTTTGTTCGGCTCTCGTCTGAAAGATGAGGCCGCAGAAAACAAGCGCAACCAAATGACTCTAGTTCAATGAGGCTGGAGAGCTGAATCGACCGCGTATAATCTCGAAAGTTGAGATAAATAAAACAGTGCAACAAGGAGATGCTGGCAGGCCAGACTGTGGAGTGTAATGTAGCAGAAAAGGAAGCAGTAGGTCTGTACTGTGTCTTTCAAAGCCACGGCCAAGAGGTTGACAAGGGCAATCTTTATTTTAAGAACAAATCCTCGTTCAAGTGCCTTCCAAAGCAGCATTTTTTCAAACAGATCTATCTGGGTAAACTACTGATGGACAAACCTGCCCTGTTAATTCAATCAAGTTAATGAGAAAAGGCCAATCAGTGGTTTTGTTTCCTCCAGACTAGAAAATGGTCTAAATGTTTTCCATTTACAGCCACCAAAAGACAAATCATTACTCCAGCAGGCCTGCGAGTGAGAAATTCTTCAAAAGTAGGCCCGTATTGGCTACCACAAGGCTAAGAGCTCAGGGGTGACTAAAAATGGATTAAATCCCAATCACATGTGCATTCTAATGACTTACATTTACTCAGTGCTACATGATGAATGAAGAACATTTGCTTCTATTCAGATTCAGTTTGAGTAACCGTAACATGGTCGATGAGAAAGCAGGATGCATTTGCAAGTATAGTTGACTGAACTCCAAGTTTAGTTTATGGTTTTTCATCCACTTATTATTTTTATTTTGAAAATGCACATAAAGACCTGGATGGGATAGGCAGAAATTTGAAAATGTGTAATAATAATAATAATACAAAATAATAACAATAGTTATATAGCACATTTAGCAAGCTTAAAAGTGACAAAGACCTTATTCATTTAAAATCATATAAAAAAATGACAAAGATTTCATTACAAAGATAAACATCACAACATGTAGATTTAGTTAAATGCTGAGTAAAAGAGATACGTTTTTAAATGTTTGAGCTTGACTGTTTATAAAAGGTGAATTGAGCTACACAGTTTAGAGTAGAATAACTGAAAGAGTCCATCTGTATTGTCTTTTACAGAAGGTATAAACAAAAGGTCAGCGTCTACAGATTTAAGATCTCATGCCATAACATAAACACTCTGTGATGTAAGTGGTGCTTTAAGGACATTTAGAGCTTTAAAAAGTTTCACACTTCAGGTTTGGTACATAAGCTAAAGAGCCAAACTTCCTAATAGTAGTACAGCAAGGTTCATGTTCAGTGCTCACACATGTACATTTGAGGCAGTCTGAGTAGGCAGTACTAACATGCCAACACGACATGTTTAAAAACATAAAATTAAACTTTATATTTCATTACGGAGTCTGATGCTACAGCATCTCACCATTCAGGTCTGTTTCTGCTCTTTTTCAAATAGTTTACATTGAGCGTGAAGTATTGTGAGTGACTGAAGCTCTTGAAGGATATACCAATGAAGAGTCCTTCATTTTCTCACAAAGGACACATTTTTTTGCTGTGTTTGAAGGATCCTACAAAACGCGACAGGCATGACGTAACAGCTGAGAAATGCAGTCGTGTCTGGCTGCATCCTTGAGACATGGTTTGCGACAGTCCTTTATACTTAGTTCATTTGTTTTCATTCTTTAATCTAATTTAATTCTGTTTTAATGGCAACTTTGCTGTTACATATCTTACCTCGGAACCATAACATTTGGTAATATCCCTTAAATTGACATTCTTGCCGTTAATATACTCATATATACCGGATGTACTAGAAAGTTCTAGTTAAAATCTACAGAAGTCAGTACAATCTGAAAAATAAAGGTTTCCAAATGGTTCTTGTTTTGCACATAAGGGATCTAGGAGAAACTAATAGAGAGCTTTAAAAAAAGTTCTTCAGATTTTAACATCTTGTTTACAATAGCATTTGTGAAGTATTAAACAGTGAAAGGTTCTTCAGGTAACCAAAATCAGTTAGTAGTGCTCCAAGGAATGTCTTTGGCACCTTAAGTTACAAGAATATACTTATGTTTTGATCTGATCTATGTGTATTACTGAAGTTGCGATGTTGTACTTGAGCCATTACTTCATGGAAGAAACAATAATTCTGCCTGAGTATGGTTTTAGGCAATTCTACCCATTTCTGATCCCAGCTGAGTGCTTGGCTATCAGTGGTGTTGAGTCCAATGGTGCAGGGTGATGTCTGATGCCATGACCATTCGTCTCACAGCTTGCCTTCAGTCGGCTTCTATTAAATGGTGAAGCCGTCCTGCGGATGTTTTTTTTTTTTCTCCTTATCCTCCGGCAGCGAAGAAGCGTACTTCATGCATTAGAAATGTATACATCGAACTAATGAATGCAGATTACGGTGTTTTATAATGCTGACCTCTAAAGTCTGATGCTTTATATCAGGTGGTAAAGAAGAAAAGCACCAGCATAACAATTTAGAATATTACAGAATCTTGGCAGCAAATGGTTTTTTTTTTTACTTGTTCAATATTAATAGATAAAGCACAAAAAAAAACCCTATACGTCCAGGTAGAGTCAATTCCATCAGCTGCCATCAGCCTCTGCCGATACATTCACGAGATGAAAGGCATTCATTATTTGAAAAAAATGTGCTTACTGAATGTCCAGTGAATTGATTTTCAACCTGCTGAAGGGAATCGTGCGAACTGAAATGCGACTGGACCTCAAGCTCTGCAGTTACTAATCCAGGTCTAGTGAAACGATGTGTGAAAGATAAGTCAGTTTCCCCAAAGAGAGAGTGTTTGTGGTCCTACAGCTGCAGCCAGTCGACTCGCAGCAGTGGCTCATTTGCTCTCAGCAGGCTCACCGTATCCGATGGGCAGGAGGATCCTCCAGGTGCAGTCCAGGTTGCCAGGGTAGTTGCCAGGGAAGCCCGGGCTCAGGATCACATTACTCATGTCGTGAAGTGTCCCTCCACACTTGGCTGATTCATACAAAAACACCAAAAGAACCATCGTCAGTTTCATGCCATGAATTTTTAAATGATGGAAGTATGAGCAAGACATCATGCGTGAGATAATATTTTTTTAAACTTACAGTGAGTTATGATGTGCCATGGAGCACGCATGCATTTATTGTCCTGTCAGCTATCTGCACTGTGTGAACTGTCTAGCACTGTAATGGACTTTATTACTGTGTCTATTGTGCTCTGTCTTGCACTTTTGTATTATTATGTGTACCATGCATGTCGCATCAGTGAGAGTAATGAGTAAGCTGTACTGGTATAATTAAAATAAAGCAGAATTGATTATATGACACACCGATACACAGAGGAGGCGGATAGTTCCATCGTCTTACAGTCCCTGGCATACACGTTATGTGAGAATGACCCTAAAAAAGAAAGAAAGGAACAGTTAGAGATGGGACTGATGTGATACTGGTATCTGGCCATTATTGGCTGAAAATATGGAAGATTAGAAAAGGATTCTTCAGTGGTGTTGTTCCATCTCTAGAAAGAAGAAATTGCAGTTTTATGTCTCTTTATCAATGTGTTGCCATTTCCAAATCTCACTTTGTAGTATTTATTCAAAACCTGGTTGGGCTTGTCAAGTATTTCCTATCAGCATAGTTACTCAAAAATATAATCTATTACATATTACTATTACTGATTACTTCTCACAACCTCTAATGCGATTACTTTACTCATTACTTACAGATAAAAGTAATCTTAGTTATAGTTATATAAAGCTTATAGTGCTATTTATAAGTGAAAATCAAGTGTGGTCTGTTTGGATGACATTGGGTTTTTATGAATAGTTTTTACAAGTCTGCGAAGTAATAATTCCGGAGCGAATGACATAAAATTCATCAAACTGTGAACTCCTTCAGCAATAGAAGTCTCCAAATCGACATCCCAGTAATGTAGTAATAAATCCTAGTGACAGACATTTGAACAGGAAAGAGGCTACAATGTAACTTGCGTAATTACAGTTACTTTATCCTTCAAAGTTCAAAACAGGACTACTGTTATCCACAGTATTTATGATGACAGACTACTTAGAATGAAAATCAAATGAAATTAAATATCTGAAGCTAAGGTGTTTGATCTAGTAGTTGATTTTGTTGTTAGTTTGGAGCCCTATAATTCCAATCTTAACATTAAAGTGAATGCACTGTGATCCAGGCTATTTGAGGTCATTTGGGAAAATTGCAAAGTTGCTTTATCCCACATGAATGGACCAATTGAACTCCCTACAAATTACATTACTGGTAAAATGAATAGGGCTCTAGATACATACATGTAAAGCAAGTAATGAAAGACAGGAATGGTAATGTTATTAAAAGATTTTAACCTTTAATGCTACACCAATTTCTGACAGGAAAAAGTAAATACATTACAGTAAATCATCATTTTGTACCTTGTTACACACCTACAGTAGTTACCCTCCAATACCTGGTTAGACTCGTCAACATGCTGATAGTAGAAATGAACGAAATCCTGTAATTGCTACCTCGAAAAGTACTTCCAACCATCTCACAAGGTTTCAAAAACTTTTTTGACAATAAGAAAATTTTCCTACTGTATTCATTTTGTATTCCCCTTCTGTACAGTATGATAAGAGTGTGCGTTTGCGCAGAGAGATGCTCAGTGGTTTACCTGCAGCACATATCCAGGCTCACAGCTGAACGACACCACTTCGTTTACCATGTAACGATCACCGCTCTTAATACCATTGGCTGGCACTACAGGCTCCGGGCAGGTAGTCAGACCCACAGCTGGACACAACACAGAAAGCGAGAGAAAAGTGTCATGCTCATCCAAGCCTGCCTAAAAGTAGAAAATTACACAGAAGCCTCAACAAATAAATGTATCTGTTTTGTCAATATTTAGTGTGTCCAATTTCACCTTCATTACAGCTTCCCTTCTTTTCAGGAGTCAGTTCTTCAAAGCAACCTGCAGGGATATTTTTCCACGCCTCCAAAATTCAGTCTTAGAAGTTCGTTGCACTTTCTGCTTTTCATGACTCAAGCAGTCTCAAACACATTCAGTCTGGATTCTGAGGTGGTCAGTCCTTTGTTCTGAGAACACCAGCAGCAACAAGGGGAGAAAGTGTTTTCTGTCTCTCTCCTTTTCTCAGTAAGGGCTTCTTGACACCTACACATCCTTTCAGACCATAGTGTTGTCTTCTCACAGCGGAAGGATGGACTAGATCTACAGCAGCTTGAATTTCTCCTCTCTCTCAAAGATGAAAGTGCTGTTTATCTGATGGGGACAGTTTTGGTGTCTACCGGGCCTTGCAGGTGGTTGTATTTTTCAATCACTTCAAAAATGATTAAAAGCTAAAGAGCTTTTAAAAGATTATTGTAGTAGCAGGTCAATACTGAAGCATGGGATGGCCACCCAGGTGTGTCCTTTAACAATCTCCATTTAACAGGCAGGTCTATTTGACAGAATTACGTATTATATCAAATGCTGAGTGGGGACGTTACCATAGCAATGTTTTTGCTTAGGTGTGTAAGAGAGGACGCTTTCTCTGCTACCTTTGTTTAGATTGCAGCACTTAGCGGGGGCCCTGTTGCAACAGTGTGCTTTTAAAATGCTCAGTAATTTCCCCCAATGTCATAGACAGTGGGTGTCATGTTTACATGCACAATACACAAGCTCAATAAAATAGCACTATAACACTTGAGACTAAAGCATACGAGACTCAAATCCCACCAGACCTTTTTGGACAACAAACCTGAAAGTTTAAATGTTGGCAAATTCAGTCAAATGGTTGGATGCAACTAAGTACTGTTTGGATAAGATTAGTTTTACACGGTGAGGTTGGATAATGTAATTATTACAGGTATTTCTCAGTGATTTCAGGCTTGTCTGTATCTGGTATGTTGGTTACTTTTTATGGACTGTGATTCTAGTGGCTTTTAGCTACTATCAAACCTGCCATAGTGCATGAAGAAGCACCCAAATCGATCATAAACCACTAGGTTTGAAAATTTGTGGATAATGATTTATGATGATGCTAGACATAGACACTCTCAATCTTTTGTATTTAATGCCATTATTATGAAGCTTTTTTAACATAATTTACATCTGAGAAATGCCTAAAACTACACGATTTCAATAACACAATAAGAAAAATAGAAGAATAAGTACTAAAAAAGAACTTTAAACTAATAGATTTGTTTGTTTATATTAACTCCAGTAACTTACAGATTTTCACTTTTGTAGCACATCAATGCCTTGAATGCTTTGTCTTAGGTGCAAGCAAATCCGTGAATCTTTTCAGACTATATGCTTTATATTAGTTTGTTAATTTAACCTGCAAAGTGCACATTAGGGGTTAAAAAAATGTACAATTAGTCATCTTATTGTGTTTGCGGTGTGTTGCTGCTTAAATAATTGCCCCAAACTGTTAGAAATCCAACTATAAAAATGAATGATTGATGCATCCTTAGTAACTTGAAAGCCACACTGCTCACACTCATATTACCCTCACCAGGCAGACAGGAGCCCAGATAGTGAAGCCAGGCGTAAAGGTGAGCAAGTGAGCCAGCTGTCCATATGAAAGTACAACTATTTCTGCACTAATAGCAGTTCTGTTTGGGAATCATAATGGATGCTGCGGTCAGTAATTCAGACTTGACATTTTATCCTGTGTTCAGATGCTCAACTGAGCCGAGCTGATTGTTATTATTGTACCACCATGGGCCATTACACCTCCGGTTCAGGGAGCCTAATTGGACTCTCCCTTGACAGAGTGTGCCATAACTCTGGGACGCCTTTAGAGTTCACTTATTTATGGTGATTTAGCGCAGAGGGCCGGAGGAGTGAAAGATATCTGCAGTATTTTCGGAGCTACCTGATAGGCACAATGGCAGGCATTAAGATAAGGGAAGTGCTTAATGCTCTTTTGGACGGGGGCATCACTCTGTACTATGCTGTTTTAGCCACTAGCCACTGGCCAGCTTTCTAAATGGATCCAGGCAGAGAGGCAGACAAATTGGGCTGTCCAGTTGAGTGGACTAAGGGTAGAAATAGACAAATGGATGTGGGATGTGAATTAGGTGAGGTGGCGTGCATCAGGGCCTAGTGGACAAAAGGCCGTACGCCACATGCACACATACTTAAGGAAACGGAGGATCCCTGATGCTATCAGAGTTCAGGCCACAGGCCGGGACCCCATCTCGGAATACAAAGGAGAACTGCGCATCCCCAAACCGCAGCACCTTGCCTTGGAGACTTAAAGGCATCCCTCCAGAAAATGACTTCCACCACACTGCTCTCTCCAAAAATGTCACCGGCATTTAAGGAGCTTTTAGGACCAAAGTGTGCCAAGTGTAAAAATGCCATAGGCTACAGAGCTGTCATTTATCTACAAAATGTATTTTAAGCAATTACAACATAAAAGGGTGAATAAAAGGCTCAGTGCTGTGTACAAATTAAACACTACATCAGCAAATAACTAAACACCTTTAAAAGGCACATGCTTTACAGATCTCGCCTTTTGTTGATGGTCTAGTAACAAGTTAAAGTGGATTTTCACTGGTCTATTTCAACAACTTTCCAAAGAATTCACGAAGGGGAAACAATAAGAACCACGCAGAATGTTTCACAGAATCTGAACATTGTGCTCAAGTTAAATATGTGATGTTGGCCATGCTGAAAAATTGTTGAAAATCTGTCAAATTCACTTTTCTTTTGGTACTCCGATGTTTCAGGAGCATTTAATTTATTTATTACTTTGTGTTAATTTTTTTTCATTTTATTTAAATTATTGTTTGCTTTGCTGGACAATAACTTCACGTTTTACTTGTTAAAATACTCATTATGATTGCAGTTATAATTAATAAAATAGTATAGTGCATATTATATTATAACCATGAGCACAACATTGTGCAAGCTGTACAGTATTGTAGACCCTTCACTGATTCCATTTCCTGTCATAAAAGCCATTTAGTACAAGTTGTTCATTTTTCAGTGTCAGGAAAAAAGCAGCAATATCTAACAGTAAATTTCATGGAAGTCTCAACAACTAAATATCACATTTTTCAGTATTTGGTGTGTCTCCTCTTCACCCTTATCATAGCTTCCACTGTTTTCAAGAGACTTGCTTTCAGTTTTTCAAAGAAATCCATACCTCCAAAGTTCAGTTTTCTCATGATCCAATACTTCCTTAAGGCTTGGACTCTGGAGTGGTCAGCCCATTGCTCTGAGAACTCCAGCAGTTTCTTTGTTGATTTTAATTTCTCAGTAAGGGCTTAACAGATACACATTCTTACTCATAGTGTTTAGTTATCGTCTCACAGTGGACGGATGGACAGAAAGTCCATTTTGTCTGCATCTCTTAATAATATTTTCAACAGTTTTGGAAACTCTTCTTTTTACACTTATTTTCCTTTGATTTCCTCCTTCCTTATGCAAATGGATTATCTATCTAATTTCAGAAATATCTCGACTCGTATTTAATGGAAATGTTCATTGGAAATGAAATGACTAATATCTGAATAATACTTTTTCTATCTTTATTTTCTATTGTTCTCTATTGTTCATGACATACGGACATAAAACAACTTACTAGAATTCCTGGACACACTATTAAGAAGGATCATCCTATTCTTATCTTTAAAGCTCTCCTCTGGCAACCTGAGTCCTTTAGAACAGGGGTGCCCAGTCCTGGTCCTGGAGACCTAACACCCTGCAGTAGTTCCGCCCTTAATCTAACACACCCGATCCAAATAATAAAGGCATTTAGGAGCATCTGAATATTAGAGCCAGGTGCACTGGACCTGACATCTCCACAGCATGATAGATGTCCAGGACCAGGATTGAGCATCCCTGCATTAGAACATACTATTTTCCCTCTTAGTTCTCCTTTGCACTACTCACTTTTGTACTCAAGGTGAAATCCGGCAGCGACGACGCTGATGTCGGTGTGGAAGTGAAGGTAGAGCTGGTTGGAGGTGCTGTTCAACAAGGCTGGCGCTGTCGTACCTGGAATACAATATGAGAGCCGTGTGAGTGAGAGAAGAGGAGCAGAACTCTAAAACGCCTTCGAGCCGAGGTCGGCCAAATTAGCCGAATGCTTATGGAAGGACGGCGGTTCGGGAGAAGGTGAGCAGCTGTTAATCATGCTGCAGGAATCTTTCTCGCTCATGAAAGCCGAGCTCTGTTTGGAGGTCATCCAAACGAAACGAAAGACAAGTAAAAAGAGACTGAGGGGGAACAAAAAATTCATCATTTTTTCTTTTTTTTTGACGGCTCTTGTAATTGAAGTTTGTCACTGGTCTTCTAACACCCAAGCTAGCATGAAAGAACTTTCATCTCATGTCTCTAGGGGAGTCAATCATTATCCTACTCAAAAAAGAAAGGAAAACAGGGGTGTTATCTCTGCTTTGAGTGGCCTCACTTTTCTCATAATGCTTCCAACTATATGTGAGATGGACATTCACTTATATAGCACGCTGCAGACGTACGCATGCCGAGAATGAACTGATTGACAGTTCGTTCATAGCTCCAAACTGATTGAAATGCAGCAGACAGAATGACACTGCACAGAAATAGCAACAACTGTATATGTGTCTGTGTCATGATGAACCCCTTCACATTTGTGAAGCTGTCTTTGTGTCTTTACACCTTAATAAACCTCACATGTAGGCATCTGCATGCCTGTGGTGTTATACAACACGGCAGTCCACGTACAGCGCAAATACTGTCATTTATAATATTACCTGGAGCCTTTCTTCTAAAGAAAGCTGTAATTCAGACTTCTTCAGGCCTATATTAGTTGGAACATGAGTAATTATTAGTATTCACCAGAAACAAACATATCAGTCTCCCCACAGGCTTCCCTTTCTTTATTTGTTCCCCCTATTTCTCTTACTGATGTCCTCACGGGAATTCAGGTAGACTTCAAACACTGCGTATCTAATGTAAATAAGATGAATCTTGTATAAAAAATGAATAACAAAAGACTGCACATGCTCAGTATGCTGAAATCCAGATGGATCACATAAATGTGGTCCTTTGCTTTATGTTAAAGGAATTCATTACTCAAAAATTCAATAAAAATGATGTTGGTAACATAGAAATGAACATAGAAACAGTCTTAACGTTGCTAATGGAGAATGTGAACATGGGGCACAAATAAGATCATTCAATCTTGTTTTCATTCACTGTTCCTGGTAATAGTATTTGAATCTTTGAATGAAGCATGTGGTCTGTCATCTATTCAGTTGACAAAAAATACTGAAGCAACACACAATTTGAACAGCCTGGACTAACGTCTGTGATTTGTGTTTGAGAAGTGAAAATAAGTTAACATGTTTAACTAAATATGCCATTTTTCTGAAAATTGCAGTGCACATTTTCTATTTATTTGCTGAGCTTAAAACAAAAATAAAACAGAAAATATAAAATGTGTCATCGCTTTTACATAGGCCAGATTTAATGTTTTATTTTTCCCCCAATCCATCACATTCAGCAGTTAAACAGTAATTGTGCATAAAAATGTGCAGAAATAATAACTTATTTCCACTCAGAAAACCTGCAAAACATGTTAAAACTCTCGTATACGATTGGATTTAAATTGGTTCCAAATCCGACAAGGACACAGCTGGACACCTACCTTATATATACACTCTTTGTCCTTTTTATCAGCTTTACTTTCCAGACAGGAGCACTCTGAAGTTCTACAATAACAATTGCTCTGCATACTTTGTCAGCCCCCTTTCGCCCTATTCGTTAATGGTCCGGACCCCCACAGAGCAGGTGTTATTTGGGTGGTTGATCATTCTCAGCACTGCAGTGACACTGATGCGGTGGTGTCATGATTGTGTGCTTGTGTATTTCATCCTCGAGTCCTTCACCAGTGGTCACATCACACTGCCCACATGATGCTATTGGCTGAATATTTTCAGTCTAGTATCGAGGTGTTTTTAAAACTCCAGCAGTTCTGTGCAAAAGCCAGAGACCAACCTTCATTTATTTAATCTACCATCAGAACGGCCATTATGTACGTTATTCAGTTGCATATATATATATATATATATATATATATATATATATATATATATACACACACATGATTTACCATATATATATATATATATATGGTAAATCATTATTTCGCTTTTAATTCAGCTTCCTTTCATTTCAAGAGGCTCACTTTAATAAAAAAAAAAAAAGATTTAAAAATCTGTACAGATATTTTTCCACACCTCCAAAGTCTCTCAAGTTCCAGTTAATCTCAAACACATTCAGTACTGTATTAAGAACACCAGCAGCTTCTGTGTTTGGTTTGCAAAGGTTCTTCTTTTGTGTCTATTTCCTTTTCTCGAAGAGGCCTCTTGAGAGCTACACACAGAACTGTCTTCATATAGAGCCGAGTTGTCTTCTCACAGTGGAAGGACAGACACTTCATCAGATAAATGAAGGATGGTGTCTTACTTTTGCCATGTAATTTATAGCTAAAATTTATAGCTAAAAAAGTTCTGTCGATTAATCTGAGGTACTAGGCAGTTTTCACTTTCCTGTACTCAAATTGCTGGGTTAGTGCTGTTGGTCTGGCTAATGTGCTTTAGTGGTGTTAGTGGTAGGGTAGTGTATGCTGTGGTTGTCTATCAAGCCTGCTGGATAGGCCGTCATGCCTTGCCTTGGTTTACGACTGACTGGCTGCTCTTGGATGTGGATTCCTGTTTTTTGGACCATATTCTTCACAATGATTACATATTCAGCAACTGAACTAAAAAGTTTTGGCACTCATGCTCGTCTGGACCCTTCAACATTTATGTCAGAGTCTTGGGTTTACACGCCAACCTAGGTATATTCACCAGTCCTGGCGCTCCCATAACTCTCACCATGCCCCATCCTCACACATTCCAGTTATTTGGTCACAGAGGCGGATCACCAAGGATCATAAACACATATGTGGAATCACTCCTGATTATCTTCGCCCTCTTGCGCAATCTAGCACTTACTCCTCCCTTGGAACATTCCCTGCAAAAATAGGTCTTTTGAACTGTCGCTCCATTACTAACAAGGCATCAATTATAAATGACTTGATCACTGAGAAAAGCCTGGACATGCTCCTCCTTACTGTAACATGGCAACAAGCAAGGGATAACCTGAACCTAAATCTATTATTGCCCTCTTGATTTACTTACTTATCTAAGCCACGTCTTACAGGTAAAGGAGGTGGCCTGGTTGCTGTTTTCAACACCAATTTGAATATCAAACAGTTGGATTTTCATGATGTGACTACCTTTGAATATTTGGCTATGAAGGTTCTTTCATCTGTGCCACTCCTGTTGTTGTTAATATACCACCCTCCTAAATCTCCTGCTAATATCTTTCTATCAGAGCTGAATGAAGTACTCATTTTAGCCTCATTTCTGTCACATGCTATTATGTTTCTGGGCGACTTTAATATTCATGTCAACACTAGCTGTACACTCTCTACCAAACTCTGCAGTATTTTTGAATGTTTTGGACTGATTCAGTATGTTGATTTCCCAAAATATTCATGGTCACACACTTGACTTGCTCTGTTCCCATGGTTTAAATTATGTTTCAGTATTTGGTTTTTGTTGTTGGTTTCTCTGACCACAAACTCATTGAGTGTGGTCTTGGTTTAGTCCTCCCTAAATCCTACAAGAAATCTACTATTTCTTTTTGTAATCTTACCTCTGTTCCCACTAACACATTCTCCAAACTTCTCCAGACCTCTACTCTTTCTGATCTTACTAAGCTGTCCTCTCCTGAAGATTTTGTCACATGCTACAATAATACTATCTCTGAAATACTCAATACTTTTGCTCTTCTCAATACTAGATATGTTCCTGCTGTTCGTATTCACCGTGGTTCACTCCAGAACTTTTAGAGCGGTTAGAGCACCTGTATAAGAAAACTGGTATTTCAGTTCATTTCTGACTTTTTACTGAACGTATTTCCACTTATAAAGCTGCATTAAACACTGCACACTCTCTTTCATACTATAAACAAACTTCTTCAACCTCCTTCACCACCCACCTTGAACTACTCTGTCAAGTGTGAAGCATTTTTGGATTTTCTTCTGGATAAAATGAATAAGATCTACCTGCATTTCCCTGTAACAACCGGCATTTCTTTTTCTCAGGCCTCTGTTTCACTCTCACCTGATAATGGACTCTCTGTTTTCTCCCCTGAGAACTCTCCAACGTGTCTGAGATTATTTCCAAATCCTCTACTTGTACATCTCAACTAGATCCTGCTCCTAAACCTACTCTTAAGTGTGCTTCCTCTGTTATTGCACCACTCATAGCTCATATGATTAATCTATACTTTTCATTAGGCACTGTTCCTCAATCTCTCAAAATATCTGCTGTTACTCCTATCCTAAAGAAGCCTGGGTTGGACCCATCCTCACAAGCCAACTACAGACCTATCATCAATCTCCCTTTCTTAGCTAAAGTTATGGAAAGAGTTGTAGCCTCTCAGCTGCATGACTTTCTATCTTCCAGTAAACTCTATGAGCCTTTTCAGTCTGGTTTCTGCACCCTACACAGTACTGAGTCTGTCTTTGTAAAGGTTTTAAATTACTTGCTGCTCTCTACAGATGCTGGATTTCTTAGCATCCTGTTTCTTTTAGATTTAACAGCAGCTTTCGACACCGTTAACCATAATCTTCTTATATAGACTATCATCTGTTGGCATTACTGGCCTTGCCCTTCAGTGGTTACAATCATACCTTGCTGATAGGCATCAATACATTTCTATGGGCTCCCACAAATCTGGCATCGCTCCTGTTGATCGTGGTGTACCCCAAGGATCTGTCCTTGGCCCCCTACTCTTTATCATTTACATCTCCCCACTTGGTCAGATCATCCGCAACCATGGTTTTAACTTTCACTGCTATGCTGATGATATTCAAATTTATGTCAGCACTACTTCCCTCTCTGCCTCCAACCTGGCTTTCAGTTCTTGTGTCAGAGATATGAACATTTGGTTGCAAACTAATTATCTAAAACTAAACGCTAATAAAACTGAGGTTCTGTTCATTGGATCTAAAAACTCACTTTGCCAGGTATTGAATTTTTCAGTCAACATTGATGGTGTCGATATTAAGCCAGCCCAATTTGTTAAGAACCTTGGCTGTCTTCTTGACTCGTCTCTTACTTTCGAGTGTCACATTAAGCTTGTCATTAAAACTGCATTTTATCATCTGCGTAACATTCCACGCTTATGCCCTATGCTGAGTGACACTGATGCTAAAATGTTGATCAATGCCTTCATCTTCTCTCGCATCAATTACTGTAACTCACTTTTCTATGGCCTTCCAGTTAAACTAATCAATCATCTTCAGTACATCCAAAACTCAGCAGCCAGGGTTCTTACCTCCTCCAAGCACTCAGCTCATATCACTCCTATTCTTCGACAGTTGCATTGGCTTCCTATTAGTTTCTCGGATTAAGTACAAAATCCTTCTTTTTACCTTCATGGCTTTACATGGTCTGGCTCCGACATTCCTTTCTGATCTCATTTCTTTATATTGTGCCTCTCGTGCTCTCCGATCTTCTAATGCTGGACTCCTCACAGGTCCCTCAATTATAATTTCTACTATGGGTGGCAGATCTTTCAGTTCTGCTACTCCCAAACTCTGGAATTCTCTACCTTCCACACTTACCTTGCTCTTCTCTGTCTTCCTTCAAATCTCTTCTAAAAACCTTCCTTTTTTCCTCTCTGTAGTCTTTTTTTTTTTTTTTTTGATGATGATGATGTAAAGCGTCCTTGGGTTTGTGAAAAGCACTATATAAATTGAACTTATTATTATTATTATTATTAAAATGGATTCTAAAAAAATGTACATAGGAAAGCGGTCAGTGAGTGTATAATTGAACCCCAATGTTAAAAGCCAGCGACCAGTGATTGCCAAGCTATTCCTATGTGACATGCATTTTGCTGTGTGGATATTGCGATAGTATGACTCATGCTGTTCTAGTCAGTAGTAGGCATGTATTAGTCCCAGTGCATTACGCTGATGACTGAAGCCTGAAAAATGCTCCTTTGCGCTTGAATGACTTGACTAATAATTTCTGGATGAGGTCTGACAGCCCCATAGAGCTCGTCAAGTGTCCGGCTATTCAGCACTCCTTCATTTCCATTAGCTAGGCGGCAATCTGCCGCATTTCTTAGACCTGTCAGATGAGCATGTGATGAGCCTAAATAGATTTTGCTGGATTGAATATGGTAGATTTAGAGTAGTGCATTACATTAGATGCCAGCAGCAATTGTTATGACAAGGAAATACCTCTAAGGAAATACCTCTATTAGTGATGAACAGCTTTAGAGTGGGTGGTCTTTTCGTGGGAAGGGTGAGGAGTGTTCTTCCTGCGTACACTTCCTTTAAGGCTTTATGGTACATTTATGCTGTGTTAATTTCTGTAAAAAGAGGTCACGCCCACGTGTCCTTAAAGAAGACCTTAAAGGAGCAATAAATAGCAGTTTTGTGTCGCGCATGTCAATCACGCAACTGGCATGCTGCTGATCTTATGCCTGGCCAAATGGCTTGGCATGAAAGCAGAAACAGAAGGAAACAGAAGGAAGGCATGTCTGACTGTCAAACTTCAGCCAAAAAAAGAGAATTTCATTCAAAAGCTTCAGTTTAGTTTAATTCCTCACTATGCAGTTTAGAGGAAACTACAAAGTAAAGTTGGTGAACTTGGCTTGCCAAAGTCCATGAGAAACCTATGTGGAATGTGGAAACTATGAAAATGGCTAAACAGTCTAACACTTGAATTCTAGACGTGTGACTTTCAATTAAGCTACCAGTTTATTTATTGGTTGTAACTTGAAATCGCTCGGTTTCTATGATTAGATTTCTATTCTATTAGAGTTTCTATTCTATTCTATTCTATGCTCGGTTTCTATTCTATTAGACAGATGAGTACTCCCTATATGAAAGCAGCCATGTGCTTATGGAGCCATACACTTTCTCTAAAATGTCGCGGTTGTAGCTGAAAGCAGAAAATACCTGGGTTTCTACAGGAGGGTGCACGAGTGAAAGAAAGGAAAGCAGGTTAAGACGAGCCAGAATTAATTATTTCAGTCAGTATGAAATTGTCATGTTTTGTGTCAACGTATGGATAGTTTGATCATATTTGATAGCTTTATGTTTGATGCTTGAAAAAAATGAAGGAGAATGAAGTCAAACTGTTTCTATGAGATGAGGTATGAATAAATGAATAACTGGATTATATAGACAAGTTTTTATCCATATGAAGTGCAGTTTGTATTTTGGGTCAAGAACTAATTTTTTTATGTGAGGTCTAACAGCTATTACTAAAATGTTTCTATGGGAAGATGAAGGGATAAATGAGAAAGGCTCAAAGGCGAGTGGTAAAAATCAAGTGGGTGTGTGTTTCGGTTAGGTTTCCTATGAGAGTGTCCATTGGTTTTTGTCATTAGACACAATTATTCACCCAAAGAAATGTAAGCAAAACATATTTCCCTGACCACTTCTATCACAAATCCATATATTTTTTTTAATGAATACAGAACTATATACTGAAGGAAATAACATGGAAATAAGGGAAATGCACCTGTACCTGTAGCCAGCAGCAAGTGTGCTTCTACATTAATACAGTGTGCTCTGACGGTGCTGTCCACTACGACAGCCTACCTAGCCTCCTCAGGTGCATTTGACCTTAGGTGAACAGCAGTCATGAAAACATGGAGAAAATAAAAAGTAATCCAACAATATGTTATCTATAGCAAAGAGTCTTTAGTTTAGGGTGTTTGAGAATGTGATATTATGTAACATTTGGAGAAATTTAGACTATCAAACCAGAAGATCCATTGCTCAGCATCACCAGGAACCACTTACATTAACAGAAAGGGGTGTTTTTTATTTACAAAATGACCAAACCCAGCCTGTTGTTTTTGCATGATGTGTAGGAATACGTGATTTTAGAAGTGGCTCAATCTTTGGAAAAACCTGTTCATTAAACATTTATAATACATTTGACCTGATAATTCTTGTATAGCCTGCAACATGAGTGTTTTTGTGCAACATTTACAATAATAGCCTATGTAAGGAATTTTAGTCATTCACTCATTCTCAGCCACCACAATTTCTTAGTGCAAAAACTGCATACTACATTGCATGTCCAAAGGTATCCAGACAACCATCCTAATTAGAATTCAGCTAAAATTCGGCTACTATAAGGTGCACCTATCGCTGACATAGGTGTTCATTTACACACACAGCTTATATAATATATATGATTATATATAATTACAATGAATTAAATTGAATAAAAATTATATAAATAATACATATTTTATATATAATCTCTTTAGAAAAGTGCTAAAATAGAACAGGACGCTCAGGAGCAGCCACACTGCATGCCACCATGCCCAATGCCAAGTGTCAGCTAGAAAGGTAATGAAGTCCCACAGCATTAAACTGCGGATCAGTGGAACTGCATTCTCTGAACTGATGGAGCTCCATTCAGTACCTTTGGGATGAGTTGGAGTAACCCAGAACTAATCATTCACCATCAGTACCTGACCCCACTAGTACTCTTGTGACTGCCATCAAATCCTCACAGCAAATCTTGTACAAACTCATCCTAGAAGAGTAGAGGCCATTACTACAGCAAAGATATAATAAACCACCAATTAATACTCTTGATTTCAAAATAAACGTGAGCCTGAGCAGGTGTCTACAAACATTTGGACATTCAGTGTATGTGAACCAGCTCTAGTGGCTCTGGTTTGCTCGAGCAGCAAGAACGCACTGAAATAGGAATGAAAGTCTAAATAAAGTATAAGTAAGGGATAGAATGAACCAATGGCGGTATGAAAAGCAGAAGACTTTGCTTCTTTACTCAAAAGGAAGTTTGGTGGTTTTAGCTTAAAAGATGTCAAAACAGGAGTAGACAGTAAAAATGGTATGTAAGGACAAAAAGGATTTTTGAAAGTTTGAGGATCATAGGTTAAAAAAAATGTAGGAGAAGAAGAATTCTAAAAATAAAAGTAGAATAAGGATAAGAATGATAAGAAGAAGAAACTGAAGAACAGTAAGATGACTTTTTCCCCAAGCCAACTTAATTATCTGCTCTAGCTGGAAAATAAAACAGCAATGAATTGGCAGCTGGGTGACTCAGCAGTTTGAGATAGGAAAGTGAATGTCACCAAAGGCCAACAAACGAGACTAAATTTCCATATAAAAGTCCCAACTGCAAAAAAAAAAAAACTAAGTGTGTAATGGAATGATGAGATGATAGTAATGCTATGAGCGCTCGGAGATCTCTAATAAATAGACGGGGGAAATCTCCTGACATGCTAATGCATTCTGAGTTTGCTTTGCAGCAAAATTTGGCGGAATTCCTCCAAACCGTCTTCATGGTGAGGAATCACATTATTATGCAATGGATTTGGGGTGGAATACCCCTTTAAGACATCTATCAGTTTTACTGGAAAATTTGAACTACTGTTGTTTATACAATCATATAATTAAATGCCTTCCTTTCTTCAAAGTAAGTAGGAAAAGTATGACCTGCCTAAAAGACTTAAATAACATCTCACAATACTTAAATGTATCATAGCAAGCTGTCCAAATGAGGTAAGTAATTAAAAAAAGTATCTTTGAATAATAACAAAAAAAAAAAAAAAACCTTCCACATTTGTAATTGAATTGGGATGTGATGAGCTGCAATTAATCCTGTATGATGAAAAGAAAGGGGAGACAGGAACACAAAACATATCTGACAGTTTAATTAAGGGTATTATCCTAATGGATTTGTGACTAGAGGAAGAATGAAACGGCTGATTGTGATGAGGAAGCAGGGTGAAGACAAAAAGGCTGAGCAGACAGACGATGGACGAGGGGCTAGCATGTTTTAAATGGGCCACTTAACACCATGTATAACGCAACCCGGTCACGGTGCCATGTTTGAGAATGGCTCCAGATCAGTACAAGTTAAAAACGAAGAAGAAGTGCCTGCTTCATCACCATCTGAGCTTTCTCGATCACAGGAATGCATCAGGTGAACTTTCGGAACGTTTTCTGGGCTGGGTAGTGAGTGGGCGGTGCAGTGTTTAGCAAGTGTGCTGGAAGAATTAGAGCTGTGGGGAAAGAAAGCTATGCTGGAGTTGGTGTGAGACCATGCCAAGATGAATGTAGCCAGAAGCAGCCCGTGCTCCCCAGCCGAGTGACCTTTTGCTGGTGCACTAGTGCAGCACTGGGGCCGAGTTCGGCGCAGGCATGTTGAAAGTGCTGCTGCAGGCCTGGCCACAAATCTCTCTGCCGGGAGAAGCAGCAGAAACAGATTAAGCCTCCTCCCTCTTAGGAGGACCTCAGCCTCTCTGCTCTCCTGCTGTGAGCGCTTTTCTTTGTTTGGTTGCTTTACTACATTAAATGCATTGTACAAAGACAATGCACTGCAGACAATGTCTTACTTCCTGTAGACTGGATTTGACCCACTGAAGGTTTATTTATGTAAACAATAAAGTGAAGCATGTTGGGTTGCACTCAAATGTTGGCTTTAAAAAGAAAGATGATGATGTAGATGATGACTAATATTACTAATCTATTTATTTAAAAGTAAACATTTTTTTGAAAATATTAGCCTTTTAGAAAATTCAAGTGCATTATTTGTTTTCACTAATTACATTAATTATTAAATTAATAATTAGTTTAACAATCCAAGCAAACAAATAAACATAAAGCAAATGATGCACCATCCTGACTTTTTAATGGTTGCATCTTTCTTGCTTGATTTAATAATAATAATAATAATTTTTATCTGTTTAACAACAAGCAATGCTGTGAGCATCCTTAATTAACAAAATGGTCCAAATACTGGTCAGTTCAGTGTTCTCTACACTCCTGCATGGACAGTTAACGCTAAAATACTCTATACGCATAAGGAAATTAATGACATGTAAACTAATGGCATTGTCTGCAGCAGTCATAACATCCAGTCTTCCAATTAAACACACACAGCTGTTTAGTTGTAGGAATCTTGTTGCGGTAATTAATTGGGATGAAGAGCAAGCAACGTGAGCTGCCAACTGGATCCCAAAAGGTCTCTGGAATTGATACTGCTATTCGTCCAACTTTTAAATGAGGGCATTCATCTGTTGTGTCGAGAATGGCACGGGTTGGCCCGCTCCCAACTTCACTACTTCCACAATTTCAAGGACATAAAACCAGTGGAAGAGACCGGCAACGAGCTTTTATAGTGATATAAAAAAATAATGGGCTCAAAAGAATGACACAATGTGGAGATGAGCACAGTCACCATGTGCTGCCAGAGTGGTGTCAGTCTAATGGACTGACTACTGGAACAAGCCATTAAAAAGAGCTTAATGAAGAGCACACGCACCTGAAAAGCTGCCTAGCTTCGGCGCAGTCATGTCACCACCATCGTAGATCTCTAAGGAGTCCCAGTTGTGCTCTGTGGCGAAGCTCATGACTTGGATCTGTGAGGCGATCAGGAACAAAAATGGTCATTTTGCAAACAGGGGGAGCTAATGTAATTAACTAGTGTTGTAGTTCTTAAGCAGTGGTCACCAACCCTCCTACTGGAGATCCACCTTCCGGCAGGTTGCATCTCCAACCTAAAACCTAAATCCTCATTCAGCTAAACAAGTCATGTGCCTCAAAGCTAAGGATGCAGCTGAAGAAGGTTATTAAGCTGTGGCATGTTGGTACAATCTACTAAGGTTATCTTGATTTCACATGAGAAAACACTGAAGAGGAACTTTCCAGATACAAGTGCTACAAAGGCTTCTCCTACTTAAGCAGCAGACTTGAGATTAAGACACAACAAGGACAATAATTAGATGGATTAGGTTAGGGTTTGTAACCACTGCTTTAGAGTAAACCAGTAAAACACATTGGGTCATGCATTACAGCAATTTTATGGGTTGCTGTTAGGCATGCAAAGCAAAGTGCTTAAACCTCACCTTAACTGTGATAAAATCACTGTAATGTACAGCCTCTCCTGGCTCATTGAGTTAATTTATTTAAAATTTATTTAACATCCATTCAAAAGAGGCCCTTAGTAAACATTAATTCATTTCCAGGACATATTTTTAGAGGAGATTAGATATAATTTACTTTCCTAAGGGTGGAAAAAGTCTAGGCAACATGAGTGTAAAAGAGGAGTTTCCAAAACTGGAGTTCAAAAAGACATTGAAGGCTACAGAAAAAAAAACAGGAGCCTAACAACCATGCAGGACCTGGTAGACACCAAAACTGCTGTCAGATAAACAGCACTTAAAGCTTTCACTTTTGCTAGATCTTTGAGAGATTTCCAGATCTGAAAAAATAAATCTGTCTAGCCTTACTGTTTGAGAAGGCAACTCAGCACTATGGGTCTGAAAAGATGTGTAGCTGTTAAGAAGAACCTCACTGAGAAAAGGAAATTAAGAACACATGCAGATTAAATAAAGAAGCTGCTGAAGTTCTCAGAACAACGGAGTGACCACCACAGAGTCCGGACCTCAACATCACAGGATGTTTTTGGGATTACTTGGATTGTGAAAAACAGGAAATGCAACCAAGTTCTAAGACTGAACTTTGAAGGTGGACTAGAGGGGAGACCTGTACATAATAGCTGTTTTGACTGGATATTAAATAAATGAAGGTGAAATACACCACTGTTCAATGAAGACTTTATTACTAATAATAATCGCAATAAACCATTTTTCTGTCAAGCAATGTAGCTCATTAATAGGATTCTACTTTTTCCAAGCAACATAATGGTAGAAGATTATTCAGTGAACAGCATGTGGGTTATTTTGGCACATAAATACAGTTTCAATTAATGCTGCCATATGAGAGTATATTGTGACATTCAGTGCAGATCAGACTTTAGAAACAGAGCAATCTGTATTACAATTCTCATTTCATAATGTTGCCTAGTACAAAAGGTTCTAATTGGTTACTGTTGTGGGAGCATTACATTTTTTGCACCTTCTGGATTAGGATCACACTTGATATTCATTCAGTGTGAGGTGATGTTATTGTATGTCTTTTTTTGCCACCACAGTTTGATTCTACCAAAGCTTTGCTTGATGCAACTGCAAAATCCAAAATATCCTCATGCTATTTACTGCTCCCGCCATCTGCACCGAGCCTATTTCACAACTCTAAAATTAGCCACTGTAATTCAGCAGTTGGGCGAGTGACTCTGAGATGAAATGCGCTCCAGCCTGCCGTGTCGTTCGGCCGCTTCTGATGAGTTTTGGTTTGCCCCTTTACAGTACTTGCCTGGATACCAGCTCCTTCAGTGACAGCGATTTTCCACACGCAGTTCAGGCTGTTCCCGTAGGGCTCGGGGAAGCCAGGAGAGAGGATGGTGCCTCGTCTTTCTGTGAGATTCCCACTACAGGGAACTGTGGAGGAGGAGGAAAGAAGAGACAGGTTTAGAGAAATAGTAGGAAAGACTCTATCGAATCATTTTTGGCATAGGATGCTGCTGCCCTCAAGCAATTTGAACTATGCCTATCATCTTCCTGCTAAAACTGCTTCCTTGCATGGTTCATGCCAAGCAAAAAAAAAAAAAATCTTTCTAGAAACACTTGTGCTTTCACAGCTGTAGTGAAGAAAAAATAATCTTGCAGAAGAACCATCCTTCCCTGACTTTGACTTTCTAAGTCTAGGCAGAATGTGGATGTAGTGCATACTCAAGTTTCAGTAAGTCTACTGAATATGGAATGATGCATATTTCATGACTTACTGGAATGTGCCGATGGGCAAATCTTTGCCAGGAGAGTTCAAGAGGTGAGAGTATTTAAAAAAAAAAAAAAGAACGAGTGACTGAAAAATGCACATCAGCAAGTGTTTCAGAAGCTCCAAAAACCCTGTCGTCACAATCTGATAGCAAGTGGGTTTCCGAATATAAGTCCAGAATCAGGGCTCAGGGCTACGGGCAAAACAAACCAGAACTTGTGGACAGAATTTGTGCCTCTTAAGAGATGCTGTCAAGCCAAGAAATTTAACCCCTGGGTTGACACTCTAAATTCTAGTGAACGCTGCCATTTTGCCCTGAAGCTAAAATACTTGACCCAAACAGTTGCTCCAAGGTTGCCAGAACAATGGCAAGCTTCCAAATCTTCTTCCAGAGAAAAGACAGAATTCTCAACTAGCTTTCAGTTTATGGGATCGTAACTTAATGGTGATCATCTCTGGTCTGCAAAATCATACCATTTAATAAGTCTGTTGAACCTTTTTTTTTTAGAAGAAGAACACTTCTACTGACAATATACTGTTAAGTTAGTATAACCTGAAATGTCTGAATTTTAGCACTATTTTCCAATCTGTACATCATATATTTTCGAAATACAGTAAAGATCGGTGGAGGCTCAATCTCTACTCCCATATTTGTCATTTAAATTTCGGGGGGGGGTTTGTTATCCACCCTGTGTCCATCTGCTTTTCCCCATTTTAGATGTGCTGAATAAGTCTCCAACATCAAACAATACTAGATTTTTATTGATCCTTAAAGGAAATTGCAGTGTTACATTAGCAAGACATACAGAGAAATTCACTCGAAAGAGGCCCTATGTAATAACTTCTGCAATAACTCTTTCTAGGATGAGCAATCTGAACAAAACAAGGTGCAACGTGTTCCTCAATATATGGAGCTTTGAACAACCTGGGACGCCCCTGCATCGGAGCAATGAGGTAGGTGTCGTTGTTCATGCAAGAAACATTGCTCAGGCAAAGAATGCTGGCAGAAAACAGAGATCACTTCCAGTGTTGCATTTAATGCAATTGATTACACATACATCAAGGTATATAGTGCATTACTTCATCCTAATGGGAGTTACAGCAGAATATTAGGGGCCTCTTTCAAGTGAATCTCTGTACATAAGTTCACATACAGTATGTCAGGCAGCAAAAAAATAGAAATTAACTTCTTCTTCTTCTTCTTCTTCTTCTTCTTCTTTCGGCTGCTCCCTTTAGGGGTCGCCACAGCGGATCATCTGCCTCCATCTTGCCCTATCCACTGCCTCCTCTACTTTCACACCAACCATCTCCATGTCCACCTTCACTACATCCATAAACCTTCTCTGAGGTCTACCTCTTCTCCTTCTACCCGGCAGCTCCATCTCCAACATTCTTTGACCAATATATCCACTATTCCTCCTCAACACATGTCCAAACCATCTCAACCTGGCCTCTCTGGCTTTATCTCCAAACTGCTCCACCTTCACTGTCCCTCTGATCTGCTCATTTCTAATCTTGTCCAGCCTTGTCACTCCCAACGAAAATCTCAGCATCTTCATCTCCGCCACCTCCAGCTCAGCCTCCTGTCTTTTAGACAGAGCCACAGTCTCCAAACCATAAATCATAGCAGGACACACTACTGTCTTGAAAAAAATCAAAAATAGAAATAAACAATGGACATAAATTAGGCAGAAATAAAAGATAGACATAAAGTAAAGTATGAGAGAGTAAATACAACAAAAGACAGATCTGTTGTATTTGCATGAGAGCAGGATATTGGTATGAGGAAGTTTACAACACAATGAGTATAAACGTCCACTCCAGAGAGAGAGTGTGGCATCACTGAGGATTGGACCTCCTCATGATAGGACCAGTGCTTCAACATCAAACATTATAGCATCATGACAATTAATGGTAATAGTAACATGACACTTTTATATTACTGAACAAAACATGTATTGACGATTCAAGACAGTATATGACATTTGCTCTGACGCCTTTATGGTATGGTTATGTCAATGTTATATAGTAGAGTTGAAGAAAAGTGTTAGCAAACATTTTCTTAGAACCATTAAGGAACCTTCATTTTTAAGCAACTTGTTACTATCCTTGCACTAATGTTTGCAAGTGCAAAGTCTTGTAAGAATAATATGACATATGACATGTAAAAACAATTCTGATTACAATACTTTGATTTCTTAAACATAAAATTCCTTCATTCAGCATTTCCCAGTGGGCTATTACAGTTGTGGCCAGGGCGCAAGGTCAGTTGCCCTACACTCCTCCAGAGAGCGAAAGGTTATGTCCCTTGCTCAGGGACAAAAGCAATGCACATTTGGGCAGTGTTAGGTTACTGTTCATATGGGAAATGTCACCCTCATGCCTTAACAGTAAAAAGCCCTCTGACTTCCTTTCAACCCTGCTGAGCCCTCTCCAATTGTTTGTGTTTTGAATAAAAGCATAAACAAAACAGAAATATTATTCATAGAAATCGAGACAAATGCTTACCTATGCATGTGGGGATGGTGTCGTTCCATTGCGCCAGAGCATTGGGGACGGCGTGGCACTTAATAGCTTTAGATCCCTGGAGAAGGTATCCTGGGCTGCACTCAAAGCGGACAATGGAGCCGGCGGAGAACTCCGAGCCGATTCGCCTGCCGTATCTGGGCTCTGGGATGGAGCTGCACTGGGTATCACTGGTGCGTGGCACGGCTAGATGGACGCAAATGGATTTGTAATCAAAACGGAGCAGATGTGCTGTATGGCACCTTGTCCACTTTCAGCAAACAAGTCTCCTTTATTGTCTGTGTTTTTTGAATGAAGCACTGTTATTGTAATTACAGATTGTAAGAGCTGGCAGACCCCCATGCATAATGAACCAACACGAATGGCCAATGTAAATGTGCCTTTACACCAGGGGCATCATGCACCACACGTTCATGAGAATGAACGATTTCAAGGACCTAACCAACATACTGGTGCATCAATGACATCAGGCAATATTATTATCCTTCTGTTTGATTTATTAATCTGATTACTTTTATTACAGCGGTACAGGCTGAACTGCAAAATCTGAGCACATCATCGTTAGAATAACAACCTGTACAATTTGAGCCTGTCACAGCATGAAATTTGATGATTATCTGCCATAAAAATAATTGCGATTAACAATTAATAGTACTTTTTGTTCAATGTATGTAATTATTAATAAACTAAAGTACAGCCCTAAAACGGCCAACTTATCTGATCAGCTGTCTTCCTACCTGGCTGTCAATACTGACAACAGAAACAGCTCAAGCTCAAAAAAGTCAATATTACTCACTGTAACTTTCTAAAGGTGTTATGAAAAGCCAAAAATAACTATCACTAACCACAGCCCACTAAAGGTGTTACTAACAAACATCAAATAAACAAAAGCCACTCATTGCCGCCCACTGCAAGTGTTAACACACATCAAATAAACAAACCCTACTCACTGCTGCCCTCTATAGGCGATATTAACAAACATCAAATAAACAAAAGCTACTCATCACCGCATTCTCGAGATGTTATTAACAAATGTTAAATCAACAAATGTTACTCACTGCCATCCTCTAAAGGTGTAATTAACAGCAATCAAATAAACAAACATCTCTCGCCACTGCCCCTTAAAGATGTTATTAACAAACAACAAATAAACAAATATAACTCAGCGCCACCCTCTAAAGGTGTTATTTAAAGGCTTATTGCACCAGTCAGAAGTTAGAGCTTTTGTTGTTTTTGGTATAATCTAAATGCATTTTCTGTTTCCTTTTATTAACATGCCTTTTCTGTACTCCAGCTGGTGAAAACACACCCAATCCACATTCTGTTTGTTATAACATAAACATATGACTGTGAAAGCTAACCACTGTGGAACTGCGGCCAGTGTAAATGACTGCAATCAGCACACAAAAACTATAGCCAAGCAATTACGTAATAATCATGACAGGCCTAGTACAATGCATCTAAAACAAACCTTTCTATGCAGAGTTTGATGAAAACTGACAAAAAAATAAGAAAGATCCAATTAACTGAAACCAACAAAGAATTCTGAGATCCTCCTCCTTGTGCTACAGCTGTTATATTATTTATGTTTGACCTTCAGCTGTTTATTTAACTGTAAGAATGTGGGCTGCTGGCTACTGCTTGACACTGCCATCTCGAAGGAATAGCACGAGAGCTTCTGTACTGTGGAATGTGCATGTGGAAACAGTCAAGTGGCTAACTAAAAATGCGACAAGGCTTCTGACAGCCATTGTGCTCTGTAGCTTATATATAAAGGGAAGAAAGCATGGACGCTTCTCAGAAAAAGTGGTGTTTTTTCACAAATTAACTCAGGAATGTAAATAAGGTTCAACTGCACTTACAGCCAGCAATAATAAATACATGGTGTAATTCAGTACTACCTCTCCATGGATCACCACCTTATTGTGGTGGAGGGGTTTGTGTGCTTGAATGATCCTAGGAGCTATGTTGTCTGGAGCAAAAGCTCCTGGTAGGGTCTCCCATGGCAAACTGGTCCTAGGTGACAGGTCAGACAAAGTGTGATCCATAATAACCCCTATGAAAACACAAGAACAGGACTTGTGTACCCTGCCCGGAAAAGGGTTACCTAGGCCCCACCCTGGAGCCAGGCCTGGGGGAGGGGCTCGCCAGCGAGCGTCTGGTGGCCGGGCATTCACTCATGGTGCCCGGCCGGGCCCAGCCCGAAGGAGTTACATGAGTCCCCCCTCTCATCGACCCACCACCAATGGGAGGGGCAGTAGTAGGGGTTCGGTGCGTTGTGGATCGGGCAGTGTCCGAAGGCGTGGGCCTTGGCGTTCTGATCCTCGGTTGCTGAAACTGGCTTTTGGAACTTGGAACGTTACCTCACTAGCAGGGAAGGAGCCTGAGTTGGTGCGCGAGGTTGAGAGATACCGGCTAGATATAGTCGGGCTCACCTCAACACACAGCTTGGGCTCTGGGTCCAATCTCCTTGAGAGGGGCTGGACTTTATTCTTTTCTGGAGTTGCTCATGGTGAGAGGCGGCGGGCAGGTGTGGGCTTTCTCATAGCCCCTCGACTCGGTGCCTGTATGTTTTCTCGGGTTTTCTCCGGTGGACGAGAGGGTAGCTTCCCTATGCCTTCAGGTTGGGGAACGGGACCTGACTGCTGTCTGTGCTTATGCACCAAACAGCAGTTCAGAGTACCCAGCCTTCTTAGAGTCCTTGGGAAGGGTGCTTGAAAGTGCTCCTCCTGGAGACTCTATTGTCCTACTGCGGGACTTCAACGCTCACATGGGCAATGACAGTGAGACCTGGAGGGATGTGATTGGGAGGAATGGCCTCTCTGATCTGAACCCGAGTGGTGTTCAGTTTTTGGACTTCTGTGCAAACCACAGTTTGTCCATCACGAACACCATGTTTGAACACAAGGATGTCCATAAGTGCACATGGCACCAGGACACCCTAGGCCGCAGTTCAATGATTGACTTTGTAGTCGTGTCATTGGACTTGCGGCCATGTGTTTTGGACACTTGGGTAAAGAGAGGAGCTGGGCTTTCAACTGATCACCACCTGGTGGTGAGTTGGATCAGGTGGTGGGGGAAGATGCCGGTCAGACCAGGCAAGCCCAAACGTATAGTGAGGGTTTGCTGGGAACGTCTGGCAGAAGAACCTGTCAGATTGATCTTCAACTCACACCTCCGTCAGAACTTTGACCAGATATCGGGGGAGGTGGGGGACATTGACTCAGAATGGGCCATGTTCCGTTCCTCCATTGTTGAAGCGGCTGACTGTAGCTGTGGCCGTAAGGTAGTTGGTGCCTGTCGGGGCGGTAATCCTCGAACCCGGTGGTGGACACCCCAGGTGAGAGATGCCGTCAAGCTGAAGAAGGAGTCCTACCGGGCATGGATGGCCTGTGGGACACCAGAGGCAGCTGGCAGGTATCGACAGGCCAAGCAATCTGCGGCTTCAGTTGTCCCCAAGGCAAAAACCCGTGTATGGGAGGAGTTTGGTGAGGCCTTGGAAAGTGACTAAGTCGGCTCCGAAAAGATTCTGGCAAACCGTCAGGCAACTCAGAAGGGGAAAGCAGTGTGCCACTTGCACTGTATATAGTGGAGATGGTGTGCTGCTGACTTCGACTGAAGACGGGGGCGGTGCCACTGGATTGGCAGACTGGGGTGGTGGTGCCTCTTTTTAAAAAAGGGGACCGGAGGGTGTGTTCCAACTACAGGGGAATCACACTCCTCAGCCTCCCTGGTAAGGTCTATGCAGGGGTACTGGAGAAGAGAGTCCGGCTTATAGTCGAACCTCGGATCCAGGAGGAGCAGTGCGGGTTCCGCCCTGGTCATGGAACACTGGACCAACTCTTCACCCTCTCCAGGATTCTGGAGGGTTCATGGGAGTTTGCCCAACCAGTCCACATGTGCTTTGTGGATCTGGAGAAGGCATTCGACTGTGTTCTGTGGGAGGTGCTTCGGGAGTACGGGGTATATGGCTCTTTGCTACGAGCCATACAGGCCCTGTACAAACAAAGCTGGAGTTTGGTTCGCATAGCCGGCAGTAAGTCGGACTCGTTCCCAGTGAGAGTTGGACTCAGTCAGGGCTGCCCTTTGTCACCGATTCTATTCATAATTTTTATGGATAGAATTTCTAGGCGCAGTCAGGGGATGGAGGGTGTCCGGTTTGGTGACCTCAGGGTCACATCGCTGCTGTTTGCAGATGATGTGGTCCTATTTTATCATTTATCACTTCAAGGCTAGATTATTGTAATGCCCTGCTGTCTGGATGTCCCAGCAAAAGCTTTAACAAGCTTCAGCTAGTCCAGAACGCTGCAGCCAGAGTCCTCACAAGGACTAGGAAGTTTGACCATATTAGTCCAGTTTTATCAGCCCTGCACTGGTTACCAGTTAAATTTCGCATTGATTATAAAATTCTATTACTGACTTATAAAGCTCTAAACGGGCTCGCCCCTCAGTACCTGAGTGAGCTCCTCTCCCACTATGAACCATCACGCCTACTTAGATCACAAGGTGCTGGCTTACTACTGGTACCTAGAATTAATAAAGCTACATCAGGGGGGAGAGCTTTCTCATACAAAGCCCCCCAGCTCTGGAATAATCTTCCTGCTAATGTTCGGGAATCAGACACAGCCCCAATCTTTAAGCCTAGGCTAAAAACTTATTTGTACAGTCAAGCATTTGGTGACTAGTCTTCCCTGTCAGGTCTAGACCTGCTGGAGTCTACATTGCTCTGTTTTACTGTAATCTGTGGTCAGCCACTCTTTACAGTACTAACTCTGTTTTTTCTTCTCCTTTCTCTGCCGAGCTGATCAGCTGCCCATCCTGTGCGCCTGATGCTGTTGCCTCTACTGCCTTGATTGGTGCCGCTGCTCACCAGCCTTCTGGACCGGTTTGACCACCACTGAGCTTCTTGCTTTACAACGCTGTGCAGTCCTCACCCTCAGATCTTTCTTTTCCCACTTTACTATAATACTTCATACTAATAATGTTTGCTATCCGGTGTCGACCATAGGAGGATGGGTTCCCCTTCTGAGTCTTGGTTCCTCTCAAGGTTTCTTCCTCTTTTAGGGAGTCTTTCCTTGCCACCGTCGCCGCTGGCTTGCTCATGGGGGCTCGGACCCGGATTTTCTTTCTTCTTTTCTCTTCTCTCTGTAATACTGATTGTTCTGTAAAGCTGCTTTGTGACAACACCTGTTGTAAAAAGCGCTATATAAATAAATTTTGCTTGCTTGCTTGCTATTGGGGACATCAGGCCGCGAACTTCAGCTTTCGCTGGATCGGTTTGCAGCCGAGTGTGAAGCGGCCGGGATGAGAATCAGTACCTCTAAATCCGAGACCATGGTTCTCAGGCAGAAAAGGGTGGAGAGCCCTCTCTGGGTCGGGGATAGGCTCTTGCCTCAAGTGGAGGAGTTCAAGTATCTCAGGGTCAAGGCTCTCGATTTACCGGTCGATCTACGTTCCCACCCTCACCTATGGTCATGAGCTTTGGGTAATGACCGAAAGAATAAGATCGCGAATACAAGCGGCCAAAATGAGTTTCCTCCGCAGGGTGTCTGGACTCTCCCTTAGAGATAGGGTGAGAAGTTCGGTCATCCGGGAGGGACTCGGAGTAGAGCCGCTGCTTCTTCACGTCGAGAGGAGCCAGCTGAGGTGGTTTGGGCATCTCGTTAGGATGCCTCCTGGACGCCTCCCTCGGGAGGTGTCACAGGCAAGTCCACCTGGGGGGAGACCCCGGGGAAGACCCAGGACACGCTGGCGTGACTATATCGCCCAGCTGGCCTGGGAGCGCCTCGGAATCCCCCTTGGAGAGCTGGTGGAAGTGGCTGGGGAAAGGGAGTTCTGGGCTTCATTGCTTAGGATGCTGCCCCCGCGACCCGAACCCCAGAGAAGCGGAAGATAATGGATGGATGGATGGATGGATGGATGGAATTCAGTACTATTTATTTCTCCCTTGTAACTCAATTAAATAAGAAATGAAATTTGAAACTTTTAATCAAAATCACAGTTTTGTCCATAATTATGGCCCAGGCAATGCAATCACATCATATCAGCAATGGTTGACAACGACTATGTATCAAAGATGATATCTGCCATGTTGGGAAGGAGTACTGATAGAGGAGTAGAGAGGATCCATTTAATTTTGGACCACTTGCTAAATGACATTAAACAATGTGCAAATGTAATGTTTTATTCACTTCTTCTGTTGTAACAATAGACAAATACAGCGCATTAATAAGGTTTCCCTGCTGGAGTTCTCCCAGAGGGTGACATACTGTCTGAGAAAAATTTGAAGCATTTCAGTGTCTTCATTATTTGGATCAGTTGTGAACGTATGAAACTATAATACTTCATGGTTTCTCACAGGCATCTGCAGATAAATTGCACCGCATCGCCATCATAACAACAGAAAACACCTAACGTGCTATATAACTGATAATCTCAATTTTTAACACAACAAATCATGCACAACTTTTTTTAATAGTGTCTAAGCTTTGATTTGTTTTGCAGAAACTGTGCTTTATTTTAATAATTTGCCAGAAGACTTGAACCTGCCGATACAGAACATAATTCATTGTGTAACTAACTATGTAATCAAATATTTAACTTTGTAAGTATATTTAAATAGTATTAAAACATTAAAAACCCTGGCTCTTTAAAGATTGGGAAAAAAAACTGATGGAGAATGTGCTCCCCCAGCTTGAATGAGCAGGATGCTTCTGAACTTTGCACCACAGAATTGCAAGACTATATGGACATTTTAACTGGATTCTGATACTTTTTTCCTGCCGAGTTCTGCAGCGTCTTTGATGCCGCCACTGCTTGTGTTTGACTTTCATCTGATGCTTGTGGATGTGCAGAAGCAGGCCGGGAGGACTCAGCACCATCGCTCCGCTGCCTCCATGTGCCAAATGAACTGTCCTAACTGTCAGGGAATATTTCTCATGGCCCCCCTTCCTTCCCCCTATCCTATGCCTTGCCCCATAAAATGGCAAGGAGAGATAAAAAGAGACAAAGTGTGCATGCAGTGGCCCACTATATGCGTGAGGCAAAATCTGCCTATGAAAAGATCCCTAATAGATCAGCCGTTTTCATGAGGCAGCTGACAAAGAGTTTTAAAAGCGCATGTAATTCACACTTCTCGTTTATGGCTTCTTTTAAACCTGGGGGGAAGGGCAGCTGCATTGTCCTACTGTACACTATTCCAGTCAGGTGCTGAGTTATTACTGTTACTGTTCTATGCATTCAATTTAAAAGATATAACTACTAATGACTAATTATATAATGATTTTCATTTGGTTAAAAAAAAAAAAAAAAAAAATCAAATCCAAATCAGAATAAAATCTCCAACTGTGGTACCAATTTTAAGTTCAGACACTGCACACGCTTGGTGCAGTGAGCTACAAGCGAGAGATCATGTAAAATGTAAGAAGAATCATTTCTATATACTACTGGAAACCAAGGTGGATGAACCATATTAAAGTAGCTCCTGCTTTGTGGATCACCTGCAAAGATCCGACCTTCGCCATTCTCAGGAGAGCCACTCAAAAATTATTCCCCCATTCAACTTCATTTAGAGGTAAATGTATTACAAATTACATCACATTCCAGCCCCCCTCTTTCATTTGGCTCTATTGTGTATTGGTTATGACACTGTGATTGCAGCTGCTGGCTCCTCCGGCTGAACCGTTTGGGTTGTTTCCCCCGGAGGCTCGACTCAAGCATGCTGATGAGCACACCAGACCCCTAAAACTCCCGCCATAATGCCAAGCTCTTTGAGTGGCCCAATAACCCTTTTAGGACTGAATTATATTTCTGCGCCTGTGACTCTAACAAGTGTAGGCGTAGTGTACATTTCCACATAATGTTAACACGTGCACTAGGGGGCAGCGCTGCATTTAATAAACCAGAATATACATGATGCTGGATTTACATGGTGAAACATTCATGCAACTTGTATGCTGTGAGTTGCCTGCAACATAATTTCTGTGCAACTTGATGGTAGCATAGAGGAATTCAAAAATGCAAATCATTCCATTGCTCCACTAGTTAGCCAAATAAGCACCTTGCATTTTTAATACACTGTCCTGGCTATAAATGCCACAAGGTGTAATATACACATTTACAGCATTTATATTATTTTTGTAGATTTTTCTAGCTGTCATTGCCATTTTTTTCTGTATCTATATACATACACACATACATCTGTCTTTTATCCATCTATCTAGAGTTCGTTACTATATATTTGAGGTTTTACTGTTACGTGTATGTAAAGCTTTAAGAAAACCGATGCTTAAATGAATATTCAAGCGTAGGTTTCAAGCATCTAAAATCAATTATTTTGTTTAGTTCTAACTGGCTGTGGTTCCAACCCCAGTGGAAAAGGATTAGCATCAACGCTCAACCAAAGAGGGTTTGATTGACATACAGCCTCACAGATTTACACGTGTAGTTAAGATTTCGGAGCTGTGCACATGAACTCCTCTGTGAGCTACGATTAGCCATAAACTCCTTCTCTGCATCG
The DNA here is from genome assembly GCF_015220715.1 of Pygocentrus nattereri. NCBI lineage: Eukaryota > Metazoa > Chordata > Actinopteri > Characiformes > Serrasalmidae > Pygocentrus > Pygocentrus nattereri. Next base: position 25,851,355 of record NC_051215.1, on the reverse strand, counting down.
CCAGGCAAACATGCTTATCTTTTCCAGAAGTATAAATCAGCCTTTACAGAAACACATTTTTTTTTACCTAATCTGCAGCATATACTGAATTACCACAAACAATAATTATGTGTGTAATGAAAGAACAGGATCATGATTATAATAAAAGCCACCAGCTTCTGAAGCACTGGCTCCTATATATGGGAAGAGTAGAGAGAAAAGAGGCATCAAAATTATATGTGGCAGTCGCTCATATAATACAGATGGAGCAGACAGATTTAAGGTTTAAAACGCTGGTGACTAGATGTGTCGCTGTGAATGCACGCTGCGTGTGAGATTAGAAGATTAAAAGCAGAGCTTTTCGTCTCTTTAAGGTGACCCGTTATTACAGAAGAGGTGAGGGTATGCGTACCTTGGTAAACAAAATGGAATCCCCTGGCAGAAGGGCCACTCTTGGTGGTGAACCTCAGCATGATCTGGTTTGAAGTGGCCAAAGGTAAGGTCTCTCCTGCAATACAGAAATATGCCAAATAATCACGTTTAAGTCCCTGAGACCCCCACCCCCACCCCTTCCCCTCTCTGGAGTTGCATGTGGCAGCAAATGTACTGTAATAAACACAGTGCTGAGCTACTATATAAGACGGATGGCTTAATAACCAAAGTGTCCCTCCTGGACATGCTGAAAGGCAGGGGAGAGAGGAGAAGCAATGCTGGGACATTTACAGATTGATAGCCGGAGAAAAACTAAGGCTTTCTCTTGCTCAGGAAAGCCCAGGGCTCAAGCCTTGGGCCAGATCGGCCTGCCAAGTGGCTTTGCATGGGCTCCCTGATTGAGTCCTCGAAAATGACATACCTGGGTACCCCCGCCTTGGTGGGCTTTCGAAATACACATGTGCATCAAAAAGCTCAACAACACACAGCTGACCAGATTCCAGACGTGGTCTAAAACTGCCCAAAGTGTTTTTGAGAGCTGTACATCTGTGTTAGTCTCAATAAGAGAAGACGGGAGTCTAAAAATAAAAATCTACATAAACAGCAAGCACCACAATAGCAGGCAGAATAATTTCAGCGATACGGATGATAAGCAGAGTGCTCAGTTGAGCTTGCAGGGTTAAAAGCTCTAGCTTGAATAGACAGGCCTGGCTGGATTTCTGGCCTGCTGGGCTCAACGGCTCAGACAGAAACACTGGGAATTTACAGCACATCTTTGGGGGATTATATTGTTGCACGACAGACCATAAAAAGCAGAAAGTATCAAAGTGCCATACAAATAGTTTATGTCCAATGGCCTTCATCAATCCAGGGAAGAGTGTGGAATTAAGGGCCGATTCCCTTTTAGGCGGTTTATTACCTTTCGCTGTTAATGGTAACACCAACAATAAATCTGCATGGGGCTGTGTCTAAAATAAAAATTTATTTTAATAGGAATCTGTGAGGAATTAACAAAGTAGCGAGCAAGGGTGTAAAACCAACAATGAGCCATAGAGCAATGAATAAACAAACAAACTTGCCATTATGAAAAGTATGTATAAAAACACAGTGCTGGGTCGAGGTTGTTCAAGCTGCTGACTGGTCAAGAATTCGTCAGGAAAATGGACCCACGCTCTTCAAGTTTAAAATAAGTTAAACTGATTAGCAAAGACGCGCTACTGCGTTGCTCCCTCAGGAACCATATTTTCCTCCCTGAATGAAGCCATTAAGCCTGGCTCATGACCTCCTTCGCTGCTTCCTGCTTGCTGCAGAATCCATACATACATTTTTTTTTTCCCACATATGCACATTTCAAAGTGAACACAAAGCAGCAACAAACAGTGAGAACAATGTGAAGCTATTACTTACCAGAATGAGAGCCAGCCAGGGAGCTCAGAAGCCTGGCGTTCTGATTGGGCCCATCAAACAACTCGACCGAGTCATTCATGGCTGTCTGGAAATAGGCAAATTGCCCAAAGACCACTGAGGAGACAAAGAAAAAAAGGTTGAGTGTGTCATGTGTGCTATGGGGGGAACATGCAGCTAAATAAAGTCCCTAAACATTTCATTAATTTCACCACAAATGCATTCCCTCTGATGGCTTTATGTGTGAATAAAGTGTTCTAGCATCCATCATCCATCTACTCTGAAGTATGTTACAGTTATCTCACTGTGCATTCTTTCTTTAGATCATATATTTGCAGTGGAGACATGAAAAATGAAAATGCTTTTGTTGAATCAAGAACCACACATAAATGAAGGTCACACAGTATGACTCAATTTTACCCTCAAAAATATATGCTCTTGTGTTGTTTCTGACACCGTATGATATGCTGTTAATTGTATCGATGAAAGCATGTTGTTCAGCTTAAACAGACAAAATAGAAATAAATACAAACTTTAGTCTGTTATAAATAGTACAGTATGTCATACCAGAGATGGGGACTTGAGTGGCCTGTTGCCTGACTCAAAACTCGACTTGGACTCTAGACCAAGGACTGGTGAAATTTCATATCGACAAGTCTGTGCGGCCTTAACGAAGACCTTGTTGTGGTTTAAGCAGGTTGAGAGAGGTTTTGGGCATTTATTTATGGAATTGGATGACTAGTGATTTCCTGTATCTGTTAGTAACATTAGAGTTATATGGGAGCACACCTTTATTCACAGGGTTCTATGTTTCCAGGGCCCTGTGTTCCAACTGTTCTATGTTCCAATAGTTCTTTTTTTTTACCAGGGCCCTATGTGTCCAGGGCTCTCTGTTCTTTACATGATGTGACATACAGTGCACAACAAGAAGCAGATTCTTTAGCAGGAGTACACCTGGGAACATAGGGACGACCTCACTCAAACTAGTGCTACAGTAAGAAACACTGGAAAATGGAGACACGGAACATCCCTTGGCCGAGCGATTACATCTGGGGAAAGTGGAAAATTGTGTAATCTTGATTTTTCATGAGGCAACTGACATACAAATGCAGTTTGCATGATGCTAATGAGTGCACTATAAGCGTCCCTTACTTGTTAGCTACAAATCCCCTCATAGCTCCAGGGCCAAGCTACAGAAGCAAACATGTCTTAGTTGATCAACTACATTTTAGATAAGATGTAAATTTGCTACTTTGCAAAACTATGCTTTAAAATCTAATTAGATCACAATGTGCATTGACAAAATCCTGTACACTGCTTTACACTGTAAAAAATGACAGGTCGGCTTCACTTAAAATGATTTAGTAACAGATTACATGGCTTTTCTTGAGCTGAGTCAACCTGAGGACACACACAACTCAAACTTCTTAGTTAAGTCAAAAACTCTCCAAGCTGCTGTTTCTAGATTTGCATCTTGGTTAGATAAACTAAACTGAACGTATGTTTTTTTCACTCAGTTTCCCCACTAGGTGCTCCTTCTATCACACAGTTCCATCTGGCATATTCTCCTCTTGGATTTCCAGATAATGGACAGCTATGGTATTGCTGGGATTCAAACTCACAACCTCCTGATGTTGGGATGAATTATTACATAGCTGCACCACATGAGATGATGCCACGCTTCAAAGTCAAAACAACAAATATTTTCTCCAGTATATTAAACATTTGTAGACAAAAAATGCTGAGTTGCTTCATGTGTTCCTGAGTGGTGCAGTGGACTGAGCTGTCTACCCAACAGGAGGTTGTGAGTTTGAGCACTAGCGATGCCATAGCCATCCATGAGTGTGTACTTATAGGATGGAGTGATGGAGAGTCTTGGCTGGTGTGGAAGTTGAGTATAAAAAAACAAGTTAATTTTATTTACATAACTGAGATGCAGAACTAAAAGCATTAAGAGAACTTTTGACTCAACTAAGAAACTTGAGTTGAGTCAACTCAAGAAAAGCCATGTAAACAGTTACTATATCATTTTGAGTTGAGCTGACCTCATTTTTTACAATGTATATGTAGATTAGTGTAGTGGTATATGACTTTCTGCGGAACAATCTTCGCAACTTGGGAAATTCTAGATGGTAGTGCTTTACATACCTTACAGTCTAATGACCATATGTCACTGTTTCATACACGCTATCCGTGTTCTTCATGTTCTAACGCTACTATTACACTTGTAATGCAAGTGTTCTCCATGCGTACAAAGCACGCTGTGCATCTCCCTTTATCTCTGGTCAATGCTAAGGTGACTTAAGCTCTCAGAGATGCCAGGGGTCATACACACCTGTAGGGAGAGAGGCAGTGAACAATTACAAACCTGGGGTGCTGTGTGTTGGGGCAGCAGGGTGCCGCATCAGAGGTGAAGATGACTCTATTATCTCTTCTTTAATTAGATATTTGCCCTCGCCTCCAGCGTGAGCCCTACGGAAAATGGCCCTAGGGGAGCTGGCCCTGCTTCTATGTAAATATCAGAGCTAAAGGATTCCCTCATGGCCCTCAGGCTTTCCATCTGCAAAGTTCAGCTGCCAGAGCTTTACTTTATATGTAAAGCTCTGCAAAAACACAGGAGCTGTTTGAGCTTTTCATGTTTCAGCTTTTTTTCTCTTACAAACTGGTTAATTTTCTTGCTTGAATCATTTAATTTTAATATCATGAACATGAAAGAACACGATACAAGTCTGTGAGGGCCTGTAACTAAATTAAAGCTGCAATTGAAGTGCTATTTGCATTAGTTTTACCAGAAGATTTTATATTATTTCATTTCCAAGAGATTTGACAGGTTGATTTCTAAGCTAACCATCACAGACTGGCCATTAAAGCTGTCAGATGGGATCAAAAGACAAAACAGTTCTGAATTTAAATTATTTTAAATAAAACTACATTATTTTGCAAAGGAAACAAGGAGGATACAGAACTTCGGTAAATGCCTGATTTTAAGTAAATGTTAAGCATGGATGGGTATCAATAGGATTTTATTGTTACAGATATCAATACAAAAACTGCTTATCAATACTGAACCTTATTGAACCTCTTACTGATACTCCTCTCCCTAACTTGTGCAAAAAATAAAAGACATGACATAAAAAGATGTTCAAAATGATGTGGTAATGACTTGTACATGCCACTATCATATCACTAAACAAAAACTGTCATAACTCATGGAGGCATATGACATGACTGCCATGACATGTTTATGACATGATTATGTCAATGTTTTGTAGTCACATTGTCTGTCCTGTCACCCAGGTAGTGGAATGAACTTCCACCGGCTGTCTGAACAGCAGACTCTGCCTTAGTCTATAAATGCAGACTGTAAACCCATTTTTTGTACAGCACAGAGGTGAGCAATAATCCAAGTACTTACTGAAATGTACTGCATTGCACTTACGCTGTATTTAATTCTGTAACTTTCATTCTAGGTACGAATACTGGCTTTTGTTTCTAACAATATTTGAGGTCAAGGCTTGTTTGGACTCTAAAATATTTGTACTAGCTAGGATAGATTCACTGAGTGGATGACAGAACACTTTTCTATACTTTCTGGATAAATGCCGTAAATGTGAGTAAGCTGTGCTGAGAATGCAAACACACGGACTGTAGCCAAAGGTCTAAAACTGGCAACAGTAGTCGTGCAGTAGGTTAGCCATGCAGCTAGTCTAGCAGATTACCTATTTTACTCCACCTAATAAACCTAAATTATTAATTATAATTAATTACTGTACTGCAAATTGTCCACATTTGTAGCGCTGCCTTGTCAAAATAAAACTCTTTCATCTGAATTAGATCATTTACTTAACTTGCCCCTTATGGGAACATATTTCTGCCCATTAGTTATTCAGCTAGGTCAGCATCACTTCTTTCAGTGTGACTTAGCTGCTAACAAACCAACTTATGTTTATAAATATCCATATAGAAATTATAACTAAGTTTAAGTAAATACGTTTAGATAAGTATTTGTCTATGGTTAGGTATTTTATGGCAAAAATTAAAGCCGATATGTTTTGTACAATGTAGATTTTCTAATATCTCTCCAATAATCATTGTCTCATAGAAATTAGAACTATTGTGAAATAGTAGAGAAATAGAAACTTTGCTACAAATGTGATAGATACAAGTTTCTGCACATTGAATTGAAGTCTTATGACTGACAACATCGCCAAAAATACACAGTCCAAAACAACAAGCTTTGTCAAATAGGGCAGTTAAGTAGCTTTGTCAGTAGCAGGCTGCAGTGTGAGTGGCTAGCGTTGGTAATAATGATGAATGAAAATGTGCTTAGGCTAAAAAAAAAAAAAAATTATTTCAGCATGTTGCCAACTACAAAATACGACCTCTGAAATCTGTTAGCAGGTTTTGTTATTACATTATCCAGAGGTCAATTTGAACAGTACTTTTACTGAGGGAGCTGCAGGTGCAGTGAATCACAGATGAAGGTCATTCACTCAATTATCACTGTCAGACGATGGACATTGCACATTTGTACAGTATGTAATTTAGTGGTTATCAGTGAAACTATAGTACCTCCTCAGGCAAAATTAATATAGTCTTAAGTCTACAATACATTATTTGATAACACTTTGCTGTAGGCCAGTTCACAGGGTTACATGACACCTGCAAAAGCTTACCAAGACAATTGACTTCAACACCCATAAACCATTAGGAAGGCTTATACTGATAAACGTTGTCCGTTTTTTTTTTTACATAGGGTTGTGTCATGATACTTTTTTGGCATGTTATGAAACCTGGCTTTATAGCTTCATGTATACTGTAGTAATATAATGCTGACGTACTTTATATGGCCATATCGGTGCTGACAACAGAGAAGGATGACAGATGCTTCAACCATGTTGGCAACACACACGTTTGGAACACCTCAAATCACAAGCACAGTAATTTTACTGCATGATGGAGAACTTATAAATACATGAAACACATCACTTAAATAATAATAAAAATATCCCCGTCACTTCTCCTCTTACCCTAAATAAGTCTGGTAACAATCATGTGAGCCATGCCTGCTTTTGCTGTAGTAACATGAAAGACGGTCCCATCAGGCAAACAGCAAAATTAGCCTACGTTTATCACGCTTGTTGAGTGGTTTAGGCTAAGCTGCTGACAAACTTTGTAGATTTATTTAAGAAACAGTGTGGTACTTATAGGGAGCAAATTAGCAATGATTCAATAGCTTTTCTCCCTAGCTCTAAAATACTGTGGCAGTATCGCTTACCACAGCTTTTAATGCTATTCGTTGCTCAATTATGTTACCCACAAAGCTAGCTGATGCTATGTTTATCAGTGGAAAACAGCTGACGTTACTGAGCGATTAAACTATAGCATTTAACTTATTCTGCCTACAATACAAAGTTGAAGTCAGCTTCTTATTCGCCAGAATTTTCCCATTCCACCTTAAACGGTGCAGCATATTATATCTTATTAATTATATTCTGGTGCATTCATGTTACATTCACTTTTCCAAAATGGACAGTAACTGTGTCACTGTTTGCTCAGTCTATCGAATGAAGGAGATCGTATTGCACCTAAAATCACTCGGCCTGTTTATGCTTTGTCTTGGGTGGAGCTGCTGCATCTCCAAAATCAGTGCACAGTGAGATATGGAGATCAGAGCAGTGAGGGAAAGTTTTAGCTCCTGAAATGAGGTGGAGAAACTCTCTGTTCTCTCTGCTTTTCATAAATGGAAAGCATCCTGCACACAATCACAATCTGTCCATTCTGTGAGGAGCGAATGAGATCTTATTTGCACTTGAATGAGTTACAGTGAGCCGAGCTGTGTGAAAAAGAATTCATGAAGTTTTAGCTCCTGAAATGAGGTGGAGAAACCATCCGTTCTCAAAGTTTCACATTTCACAGTTTGCATGTTTTGTGAGAAATAAAGGAACTTCTCATAGATATTCTGCCCATTATTTTTCACCGCGTGAACAATTCACTGACCCCCTGCCCCAACGCTGTCATGTCCAGTGCATACAATTTTGATGAGAATAAGTCCAATTATTTTGTATTTTCATGTCATATTTTGTCAATGCATACAGTGTGTAATGGCCTTAACACACCATGTTCAGATGATTGATTCAGCTAAACATTAAATTCTTTAAATGGTAATATGAACACAAATAATCATCTATCATAACACTACAGTGTGAAATCCCAAAGTAGCAAGTTCTTTTAAACCTCGTTATGTCATCTTTGATTGTTATATATTTCTGAAAAAAAGAAGAAAAAAAGGAATGGCTAATATATTGAATATATCAGATTTCCAAATCCTCAAATATATAAAAGTCTTAAAATCCCATTTCAGTCAAGCTCTAATAACAACCTCCACTCTTCAGGGAGGCTTGCCACAAAAATTTTGGAATGTGTCTGTGGGAATTTGTGCCCATTCAGTTAAAAGAGCATTTGAGGTCAGACACAGATGTTGTGTATGACAGCCTGGCTCTCAATCAATGTACCAATTCCTCAGCAAAGTGCTGAGAGGGGTTGAAATTAGGGTTCTGTGCAGGTTCTCTGAGTTCCTCCACACAAAACTCATCAAACCATGTCTTTACGGAGCTCAATTTGTGCACAGGGATTCAGTTATGCTGGAGCAGGAAAGGGTCTTCCTCAAACTGTTGCCATAAAATTGGAAGTTTGTTATTGTCTGAAATCTCTTTATATGCTGTGGCATTAACAATATCCTTCATTGGAACTAAGAGGCTGAGCCCAAACCCTGCAAAACGTTCCCAGATCATTAGCCCTACTGTTGGCACAGTGCTTTCCGGTAGGTAGTGTTCTCCAGGCATCTGCCAAACCCAAATTCATCCATCAGACTGCCAGAAAGCGGAGAATGATTCATCACTCCAGAGAACACATTTTCACTGCGACAGAGTACAGTGGCAGCATGCTTTACACCGCTCCACTCGACACTTGGCACTGCACAGTGATCTGATAGCTTTAGCTATTAGTGTGCAGCTGCTCAGCCATAGAAACCCAATTCATGAAACTCCCAATTCACAGTTCTTGTGCCGATTTTGCTTCCAGAGGCAGCTTGGAACTCTGTAGTGAGCAATGCAACAGAGGATAGATGATTTTTACACACTATGCCCTTCAGCACTTGGCAGCTCCACTATGTGAGTGTGCACAGTCTACTGCTTTGCTGTTGAGCTGTTGTTGCTCCTAGACCATTTCACAATAACTGCATTTACAGTTGACCTGACCAGATCTAGCAGGGCATCAATTTCACAGACAGACTTGTGGCATCCTACAACCATACCACGTCACTGATCTCTTTAACTGCCAAGGTCTGTCTATGGAGCTGGTGCTTGATTTTATATACCTGTTACTAATGGGTTTGACTGAAATGGCTGAACTTGATCATTTGATCAACTTGATCAACTCTACCTCTTCGAAAAAATAAATCAACGAGATCTGAGATAGATGTTATGTTGACATCAAAGTTAGCAAACTCAACCTTCGACAAATTACGCTGGAACTGGAAGCGTTTATAAATATTTATGTAGGTCTGTGTCGGCTGTCGTGAAGGGTTTATTAATTGTCAAGTGGTAATGTTCATTTGTGACTAACAAGGATTGAAATGTGTTTGAAATACGTCTTTAAAGTGAATGCAGTTCGAATACATTCGATTTTAATGAAAAGAAGTTGCCAGTGAGGTAAAGCCAAAATAAGACCAAATAGCTCAGCAGCACTTATTTACTCACCAAACTCTCCAGAGACAGTGATGTAGTAAGAGCAGGTCTGGCCTGTAGTGTAGTTGTGAGGATAGTTTGGAGACAGCACGACTCCCTCTGATCCCGTGTAATGACCACCACAAGGAGCTAAAAGGAGAGAAACACATGTTAACAGTCACCGTTCACCATTCAATATCTCACAAGACATGAATTCAATCAACTGAAGAGCTCTTGGAAGTCTGGTACCAATATATTTCTAATACCATACCGTCAATGGAGTCCAGTGAGGAGACCATTCAAATGAAAAATGACTAGGAAAGTAAGAAAGCTAATTTGCTGGTGATGACTATGTCGCCTGTCTTAGTCTGGCATACTATGCCATGTCTATATGGCATATGGCTTGTCTACATGCTCTACAGTAATATTGTTGTGATTTCTTAAATTGTCACATTGCATGCACACATTTTGCAGTCAACTCTGGACACAGCCTATCCAAAAATCCATTATATACACACTTAAAGACTTTTTTGGTTTTCAACAGCCCTTTATTAAAGGCAATGGTTCCATTCAGAACCATGAGTTCTACATAGAAATATTTGCATGCTTAAATTGTTTGTATTCTATGAAACAGTTCTTCAGATTGTCGGTGAATGTATTTATGTATCTGCTTCTATGTAGAACCTTTTTGGAAAAATTTTGAGGAACGACTTTACCAAACAAAGAACTATTTAGTCATGCAAATGGTTCTATCTAGAACTTTTTAGCACGATTATTATTACATATAAAAATAAAGTGTAAATCGCACACACTGCACACTCCATCTAGCAATCTATACCTTCACATATAGATTGACATCTTACACATCTTCTATCCATATCATGTATAATCTGGAAGATTTCTATATCAATATTCTATCCCCTGTGTACCTTCATCTAATTTATTTATCTACCTCAGAGTCACTTACTGCACACTAACGGAAATGTGTACAACAGTACATACAGTTCAATAGTGTTTTTATTACTGTACAACACTAGTGCATATTGTCTATATGTGTATATATTACACACACACACACCACACACACACACACACATATATATATATATATATATATATATATATATATATATATATATTCTACAAGGGGGCTACACACCTAAGATTTTCACCCACCTCACACCTGTGTAAATGTGATGTGACAATAAACGTGATTTGATTTGGATTTGATTAATTTCAAGGACTATTCACAGCCAAGTATCTCCGACAAGGTTCGATCTCAACCCAGCTTAGATCTAGTTTAATCAGTGTCCATGACCAATGTGGCTCTGTACAGACCAATAACATCACGTCAATACAGCCAGTACCCAGCAGGCCATGTCACTCCGAAACATATTGGATAAAGCAAGCCAATAATATCAGGCTGCAAAATGTACTTACCTCTGTTTGTTTGGCTTTAACATTGATTTAATGCTTAATTAGCTTTGTGTCATTGCTGCTAAAATGGGCAACAATTAAACCATCATGATTGCTCTTCTCAAGTCCGGGGAAAGCAGGCTGCAGCCAGTAACTGCTATTCCAATCATACTGATTATTAACCCATAGAAGTGTACTGTTATTACTGGCATCGTTTTGTTATACATTTAACTTACATTGCATGAGAATTTATATACAATTTTATATAAAATGAAAATTCAGCATATTTAAATAATAAAGTACAAAGTCATTCAAAACGATTTGATACTTTGCTCTGGAGATATTTACCCATTTACCCAAGAATTGTCCACACTGGTGGTGATAAACACCAGATGTCCACCTTTAAAACCCCCTATAACATCAAATGGTTCTGACTGATTTTTGATGAATGACATGAATGTTTTTTTATTTAAACATTCCAGTTGGAGAGGTATATCAAGGGCATTCTAAGGCAAAATGGTCCCCAAAGCAAACTTATTCTTCTCAGGTTTATCACTTTTGTATCATATAAAAACTCAGATACATGTAAGTACACTGGTGATTTTGAATAGTAAATGGCGATATTTTTGCCGAGCCCTGGTTTTAGTCACCACCATAGTAGAGAAATCTAAGACCAAGTTCACTGTAATGAACGGTTTTATATTGAAATACTCTGAATGACTTTTTTTTGAGTCTCAACATATGAATTATAAAAATTGATGCAATTCTACGGAGCCCTGCTGGTGACATCCCGTGGAAATAAAAATAATGTGTGGGCACGCCTTATTAACACGTGGGAACGAGATCCTAACGCATAGCCACGACTTAGTATGGCGTGGGAGCGAGATCTTGGCTTATTAAGTTGTGGCCATGCATTAGGATCTCGTTCCCACGCCTTACTACATTGTGGCCACGCATTAGGATCTCATTTTCACGCTTTACTAAGTCATTGCCACAACTTAATCATCTCATTCCCATGCTTTACTAAGTCATGACCATGCATTATTTTATTGATACAGGACATCACCAGTGGTACTCTGTAGAATTCTCCTTTAATTAGAGTTAGTCATCTTATTACTTCATTTTGTACTGTATTAAAGTCGTCTTTTCTGAATTATTTCTGGAAAAATCATATAGAAAAATATATTGGACTATTTTAAAATAAAAACTTCATCACATTTCATCAGATTCTAATAAAACAACGTGTTTTCTTTGTGTAAATGTATACTGTGGTTGTGTTGTGACTAGTGTTATTTAGTCACTAGTGGGTTTTAATTGTCCTGTGCTGTATGTATGTGTGGTGTCTCATTTGTTTAAAATCTGCACATGTGACAGTGGAGTCCCTCCATCTGTTTTAACAAGCTAAGACTGTGAAACAGTCAGAAATAAAGAAATGAGAGGTGTCGAAGGGGTCTGGGAGGTTGGAAGGTTAATCCAGGCCAGCACTGGAGATGCCACATGCACGCACGGAAGCACACGAATAAACGCATATGGTCAGAAAGGTCAGAGACACGGCTGTAAGGCAGGTAATTATTAGTGTCAACTCCAGTCTCTTACAGAACTCTTAAAGGTTCTCAACCCTGGTTTGGAGTACAACTGCTCCACACATATTAACACTTCCTGTACTCTAACACACCCACTTTCCAAATTACCCCAGGTAGCATGAATCCGAACGTCATAGCCCACACATTCATGTGAGTGCTGAGATTAAAATTAAACTGGACCAAACAAACAAACAAAGAAACTATATTTGAGTTAACGCCAGATAGAATAGCATTAGGCTTGTAAAGAAAGTTAATTAAATGTAACAAATGTCGGCAAACTGGACAGACATTGCAAGACGTACTTTAAAGATATTTCATTTTCATTCTCTTAATTAGGCCATCAGCAAAAATGCTGTAGACTACAGTAATGCTGAGGACAAAGGAATTGCTGAGGTTCAGCAATGTCATCTTACAGTTGGCCAATTCATACAGGATCAAGGATCTGTGTACCTTACCCAAATTACCCTAAACCATCCTGATTGAAACATCATCGCATGGACATTTATGTAAATGTTATGCAACGAGTGCCACTCTTCTGGAAAATAACACACTGGCTGCATCCAAAACTGCACTATTATATATACTATTGGTGGTGAGCTATTTTTAACATACAATTTTGTATGATAACATGGGGCTTTGGATGCAACCATTGTGTGGCTGAATGGCAAATATGGCAACAAACAAACAAGCAAAAAAACAAAAAATTGGCAAAGAAGTAGGGCGACGTCTCTCGTCACCAACCTGTGGATTAAATAATTGGGTCAAATTGAGCTACATTTTAGCAGTAAGCCTTGTTTTCAGGTCGGAAAACAGTCGGGTTTTCTTCAGGTCATTTTCAATTAGCCAGTTTTCTTGTTACATTACTGTGAGGTTGATTCAAACTGAATCTTTTACTGAGGGAGCTCCAGGTTTGTCGAATTATAGAAGGTATTTTTTGCGGAGTAATACCTTAGCAGATTTGTAATAACTTCAGACATACTAATCCAGCTTAAATAGGGCTTTACTGGCTTTTGTTGCCACCTTACCTTGAGGTCATTACAGAGTTACTCATGTATTACTAATCCTACTACTAACAAAAGTGCTCCAGGTTTGCCAAATTCCACCAAAATCGATGACACTACATTATACATTTTTTGGGTGGTGACTTAACAAAGGACAAATGTGGGTCTTGAGGCAACAACAGTTAAAAAACTAACTGCTGTAGATTAGACACCTATGCTAACTATGCTAACAGTTCAACAATGTTGAGGCTTATTGATAAACCTGGAGAGAGCTTCTTACATCACTGTGTGCTTTCTGTGCTGGATCTTAAATCTCTGGTCAGCCCAGCTTGTCATTTTCTTTCAAACTAAGAGAACCTTGGACTGAGACCCCTCCCGATAACCTACCACATGCCCTCCCCACCTGTGATCTCTCTCTCTCTCTCTCTCTCTCTCTCTCTCTCTCTCTCTCCTTGCTCCTTTCATCCCCCCACCCTCTGCTCTTTGCTACAATGATCTTCAATTGAGATTCTCAGCACACCAGGCCTGTGCTAAGCCTCTGGGTTCTGGCACCCACTGGTCTGCTCCTTCATCTGGTCACAATGCCTCCGTGAGCACATGCAGGGGGGTTTGGGGGGGTTAGATGGACGGGGAAAAAAAAAAAGCCAGGGATGTCAGGGATGCAGCTGAGGTTTCTAGTCGTCTGCATATCAAACTCCCTCCTGCACCTTTGATCACATCACCTTCATCCATGCTCTCCATGCAAAGGCTGGGAGTGAAACACAAACACTTGGATGGATGCACACACTAAAAGCCTTTACACATGGACAGAATTTATTCATGTGAATTATTTCAATTCCAGAAACTTAATTTAAACGTGTATAACTGATGTTCTTTTGCATTCCACACTTTTGCTAGATTCTCGCAGATTTTTTCTAGATATTCACAGACAACAGGAACTACTCAAAATTGGAATTTTGGCCAAATAGTCTGGCTATTCAGCGCTTGCTTACCATGAATGTGCACAAAAACAAAATAAAGTCTGAGAACTTTAATGTCCAGTTCAAATGGTAATTTTTCAGTTACAGCTGCATCCTCCCAACAAAAGCTACTCCCAAAGATCTGACTGACATTACGATCCCCTTCAAAGATGCTAACATTCACACCAGCAACTACCTAAACTAACCTCAGCTGCCTCACATATTTCCCTCTCATGAGCATCTCAATTGACTAGAGGAGGTTTTTCTGAGGAGATCAGACAGAAGATAATCCACTTGCATAAGGAAGGAGAAAGTCAAAGGAAAATACATGAAAAAAAAAGTTTATAAAATTCAAACTACCTCAGCTGTCTCATATATGTCTTTATTATGTGCATCCCAAAAGACTATTGAGATTTTTCTAAAACGAATTCTAGAGTAAGTCCTCTGTTAGAGCAGCCAGAGTAAGTCCTCTGTTAGTCTACCTGGACATTTTCAGGGGCTGTATTTAAGATTAGTGCGATTATACACTGCTCAAAAAAATAAAGGGAACACTAAACACAATATAACTCCAAGCAAATCAAACCTCTGTGAAATCAAACTGTCCCCTTAGGAAGCAACACTGATTGACAATCAATTTCACATGCTGTTGTGCAAATGGAATAGACAACAGGTGGAAATTATTGGCGATTAGCAAGACACACTAAATAAAGGAGTGGTTCTGCTACCAGGAGACAGGCCAGTACACCAGGAGACGTGGAGGAGGCCGTAGGAGGGCAACAACCCAGCAGCAGGACTGCTATCTCCGCCTTTGTGCAAGGAGGAACAGGAGGAGCACTGCCAGAGCCCTGCAAAATGACCTCCAGCAGGCCACAAATGTGCATGTGTCTGCACAAACGGTTAGAAACTGACTCCATGAGGATGGTATGAGGGCCCGACGTCCACAGATGGGGGTTGTGCTCACAGCCCAACACCATGCCAGAGAACACCAGGATTGCCAGAGAACACCAGGATTGGCAAATTCGCCACTGGCGCCCTGTGCTCTTCACAGATGAAAGCACGTTCACACTGAGCGCATGTGACAGACGTGACGGAGTCTGGAGATGCCGTGGAGAGCGATCTGCTGCCTGCAACATCCTTCAGCATGACCGGTTTGGCAGTGGGTCAGTAATGGTGTGGGGTGGCATTTCTTTGGAGGGCCACACAGCCCTCCATGTGCTCACCAGAGGAAGCCTGACTGTCATTAGGTACCGAGATGAGATCCTCAGGCCCCTTGTGAGACCATATGCTGGTGTGGTTGGCCCTGGGTTCCTCCTAATGCAGGACAATGCTAGACCTCATGTGGTTGGAGTGTGTCAGCAGTTCCTGCAAGATGAAGGCACTGAAGCTATGGACTGGCCCGCCTGTTCCCCAGACCTGAATCTGATTGAGCACATCTGGGACATCATGTCTCACTCCATCCACCAACGTCACGTTGCACCACAGACTGTCCAGGAGTTGACGGATGCTTTAGATCCCTCAGGAGACCATCCGCCACCTCATCAGCAGTATACCCAGGCGTTGTAGGGAGGTCATACAGGCATGTGGAGGCCACACACAATACTGAGCCTCATTTTGACTTGTTTTAAGGACATCACATCAAAGTTGGATCAGCCTGTAGTGTTTTTCCACTTTAATTTTGTGTGTGACTCCAAATCCAGGCCTCCATTGGTGAATAAATTTGATTTCCATTGATGAATTTTGTGTGATTTTGTTGTCAGCACATTCACTGTACTTTGTATAGAACAAAGTATTCAATGAGAATATTTCATTCATTCAAATCTAGGATGTGTTATTTGAGCGTTCCCTTTATTTTTTTGAGCAGTGTAGTTTCCTTTACATAGACGCAGCACAGCCTGCATATTTAACCTGCATAGCACACACACACACACAAAAAAAAAAAAAATAAAATAAATATATATATATATATATATATATATATATATATATATATATATATATATATATATATTTATAGTGTTCAAGGACAAGAATGTAAAATGTTCATGGTATATTAGTTAATCTTATTTCTAAATACCTTTCTCTTTAAAAAAAATATGTCATCAATAACATTTAAAAAACTGCTTTATTTCCACTGGTCCTGGCTGCACAGTGCCTTGGTGGAAAGAGCCTTCAAAACAAATGTGCATGTGAGAATTTACAATGTTTTACATTCACAAAAACAGTGCTGTAGAAACAACTCCCTTTGCATATCATGTTGCGCTTCTTCTGGTAGTGTTAAAAGAAAACTCAGGCTGAAATGAGGAATCGCTATACTTGGTGCCACCTCAGCCGTAGGGACTGCTGCTAACTCTCTCTGCCTGCTGCCATGTTCCTGGAGCCTTTTATCAAACAACCTATGGCTTGGTAATGGTCCGTAGACCAGTGGTTGGGAAGCTCTGGTGTAGAGAATGCCATAGCAGAATTAGCATATGACTGCGTAATGTCCCATGTATATAGCACTATATATGATATGTACTAATGCATTAGTTTCTGTCTAAATATTTCTGTGATTAAAGGTCAACTTTGATATCTGGCCCCAAAGAACGAGTCTCACAGCCAGTGCGTGAGACTTGAGAGGTATAAGTCTGACTTTATACTGGTAAATGCCTCCGTCATGACAACTAATTTCGTCCTTGTGTGAGTTTCTGCTATTTAAAACCTGGTCACTAAGCTTAGGTCAACTAAACCCATGGCAACATAATCCATGCTAATTACATGCTTAGCTTAATTAGAGTAGTGGTTTTAGACTCATCTGTGGATGTCTTCATAGCTATAAATGATGTGCTAAAGAATATGACATAACAGAAATAAAAGTGCTCTGGAAAAATTATTTACTGAAAAAAATATTTACTGCTTAATCAAGTAGTAACGGGTAGCCAGTCAATGGCCAGCTATTTGCGTGGTAAGGCTTAACATAAAAACATTACAAGGACAATGTAATGAACACCTAAAATAGCTACAAAAAGTTATAAGGTATAATTTCTGTTTTATAGTAATGGCACCACATCTACACCAACACCTGTGCTTACAGGCAGGTTGCAAAGCAACCAAAGAGGTGCATATGTGTCACGATTGGCTCCTCCAACTCTTCCATGTGCTTGTGTTTTGGTTTTGTCTACGTGCTATTTGTTTTTATTCCTTCCCAGTCCGGCCCCCTTGTTTTCTGACTCCGCCCCTGATTGTTCCCACCTGTGTTTTCCACCTGTGTCCTGTTATCCCTTGTTAGCCCTCTTGTGTTTAAGCCCTGTGTTTTCCTTAGTCTAGTGCTGGTCTTTGTTGAATATGTTTGATTTGTTTGAAGTGTTGGATACTGTTTGATGTTTGTACTGTTCGAAGACTAATGTTTAAATCCTGTGTTGGTTTCGTTATGTCCGTCCCTCCTGCTCTCCGTGTTGGCTCTCTGACCCTGGACCGTCTCAACCCTGATTCTGGATTTGCCCATAATAAATCTCACTTTTCCTCGCATATGCGTCCGCCTCCTCATCGCTCCTCGTTACAATATGTCATGTAGACTCATGTAAACTTGTTTTCCCATCATCAGCTCTTCTTCCTACCTCTGAGCTGCTCCTATGGGTCTTATTATTTTTAAATTATTTACCCTTTCATAATAAAGCAGTTTGTATGTAAAAGAAACTTTCCAGCTGAACAGGTGCTCGACGTGCACCTTGACACAGAAAAAGTTCCCGTAATTACTTTCAAGAGCCTCTCACATTAAGGATGCTGGATTTTTGACATTTTGTCCCTCTTTAAGTCATTCATCTAGTTACTTCAAACCACTTCCTCATCCATATTAAACGCGCACAGTGAAAAACTTGGCTCTTCCCACTGACACAGTGACGAGACTGAACACTGACATTAACAAAAGAAGTGAATTTAAGTTTCGCCTTCAAAATCTGAAGCAGACCTTGGAGACTAAAACTAGCACACTTCTTCAAACCCGACGAACTTCACATTGTTGCAAAATAGATTGTCTTGTTGCGTGTCACTGGCCTTTTTGATGCACGCTCGCGTTGCGAAGCCCGTGAACTGAAATGTCAGCGGAACAAGCCGAGAGATTTAGCCAATATTTATGCGGAGAGAGAGCGCAGAAAATGGGACAAATTATCATCTCTGCTTCTGCTTCTCAGAAAAAAGAGCAACGGCAGCCGTCAAAAGAGATCAAAATAATGTAACCTACATAGACTAACACAGAGCGCATGTGATACACAGGCAATTCCTGGATTGTGAGTTAACAATTGATCTGTTCTGTGGTTAAAGTATGACACTGGTTATGTATGCAACCTTTTTTTATCCAGTGTGTGTCACAGTCTGTCACTGAGCACAGATTTGATCAGCACTGCACACACCATCATGATGCACAGCTTTGGTGTGTGTGCTATTGCGTAAGTCCGCTGCAGGAAAGGTCTCTCCTTTTATAGCAGACAGGCGGTTCATTGCGTGTTGTTATCAGCAGAGGCATCACACAAACTACATTTTTGGGGTGGCACCCTCTCTCCCCTGCCCCAGGTTAACACAAGATGTAAATATGCATATCGCATTTTGAGATCTGACGATGGATTTGCTCTATATAAACTCTCAGGAGCTGCCAGTTAAAGTTAGCATGTGTTCTCTGACCACGCTGCAAAGGAATTCAAAGTCCTTTTCAGATATGTCAACTTATATTGTGATTAGAATGGTATTTGGTACAAAGTACACTATATTGCCAAAAATATTCACTCACCCATCCAAATCACTGAATTCAGGTGCTCCAGTCACTTCCACAGTCACAGGTTTTATAAAACCATGCACCTAGGCCTGCAGACTGCTTCTACAAACATTAGTGAAATAATGGGTCGCTCTCAGGAGCTCAGTGAATTCCAGATGGTACCAATTCCACAGGCAACTGTCAGTGGTATTATAACAAAGTAGAAGAGATTGGGAACAACAGCAACCCAGCCACAAAATGGTAGGCCATGTAAAATGACAGAGCGGGATCAGCAGATGCTGATGGGCGTAGTGAGGTCACCAACTTTCTGCAGAGTCAATCGCTACAGACCTCCAAACTTCATGCGACCTTCAGATTAGCTCAAGAACAGCGTAGAGAGCTTCATGGAATGAGTTTCCATGGCCGAGCAGCTGCTTCCAAGCCTTACATCACCATGCGCAACACAAAGCATCAAATGCAGTGGTGTAAAGCGCCACTACTGGACTCTAGAGCAGTGGAGGCGTGTTCTCTGGAGTGACCAATCATGCTTCTCTGGCGATCCGATGGATGAGTCTGGGTTTGGCAGTTGCCAGGAGAACGGTACTTGTCTGACTACATTGTGCCAAGTGTAAAGTTTGGTGGAGGTGGGATTATGGTGTGGGGTTGTTTTTCAGGAGTTGGGTTTGGTCTCTTAATTCCAGTGAAAGGAACTCTTAATGCTTCAGCACCAAGAGATTTTGGACAATTTTACGCTCTCAACTTTGTGGGAACAGTTTGGGGACAGCCCCTTCCTGATCCAACATGACTGTGTAGCAGTGCATAAAGCAAGGTCCATAAAGACATGGATGAGCGAGTTTGGTGTGGAAGAACTTGACTGGCCTGCATAGAGTTCTGACCTCAACCCGATAGTACACCTTTGAGATGAATTAGAGTGGAAACTGCGAGCCAGGCCTTCTCGTCCAACAACCTCACAAATGTGCTTCTGGAAGAACGGTCAAAAATTCCCATAAACACACTCCTAACGTTTGGGAGCGATGAGGAGGCAAACGTAAATGCTTAAAGAGAAGCGAGATTTATTATGGGCAAATCCAAACTCAGGGTCAACACAGTCCAGGGTCATAGCGCCAACATAGATCGAATGGGGGACAAACATGACGAAAATGAACACAGAACTCCAAACAGGCCAGAAATAAACAAAACACCACACTAGCACATCAAACAATACAAAGACCAACCAACAGCTAGGAAAAACACAGGGCTTAAATACAAGAGGGCTAATAAGGGATTACACAGGTGGAAACAATAAGGGGCGGAGTCAGAAAACAAGGGGGCCGGACTGGGAAGGAATCAAAACAAAAGAAAGCACATGGACTAGACCAAAACACAAAGCACATGGAAGACTGGGAGGGGCCAATCGTAGCACAAGTTCACATGCGTGAGTGAATACTTTTGGCTGTATGTTGTTAGTATGTTCTACATGCATGCTACCTAGCTAATATAATTAGGGTTTCTGGTGCCTGGTTTAGAACAAGACAGTCCAGTTTTAAGATCCACTGTCTGGTGTACAGTTGGTATGTTGATTGGATGGTTCAGTCTCACTCTTAATGTATTCTCTCTCTTTCTCTCTCTCTCTTACACATACACACACAGCATTACAGGCTTTGTGATGGGGTATAGATAGTATTCGATTGACATCACACTTCTTGCCGCCCACATATTGTTGACATGCTACCGGTCAAGATGGTGATGACAGCAGCGATAGTCGTGCTCACAGAACCACTCTTTGTTCACTGTTTGTCAATACAGCATCCAGACAGATAAAATGGTTCATGGTTATAGCAAAAACAGCAAAAAAAGAAAAAACCCAGAAACAAATTATAAATTATAAATAAGCATTCATTGCATCCTGGCTGTCCAACATCATGAGGAGAAAG
Source organism: Pygocentrus nattereri (assembly GCF_015220715.1). NCBI lineage: Eukaryota > Metazoa > Chordata > Actinopteri > Characiformes > Serrasalmidae > Pygocentrus > Pygocentrus nattereri. The sequence continues at coordinate 25,830,197 of NC_051215.1, read as the reverse complement.
ACACTAAAGAGCTTAGCCAGTGAAGGACAAATCTTTGGACAGCAAAAATTAACAGGAAAAACCTTCAGCAATCTCCCCATCACATTATCACAGTCTGTTCTCATCAGTCTGTCGCAGATAGACAGTTAGGTGAAGGTGGAATTATGCAGTTTTGATCATTTTCGAGTGTTGAGAATTGTTTGTGATTGACAGCTGACGCTGATCGATGATGCACTTGCAACCTAATCAACTTTTTAGATCCCTCATGTTTTAGCTAGGCAATAAATAAAGGCACTGCAGTTTGGTATAGAAAAATGAATATTCAACCTAGTAAAACATTGCAAGGTACTGTCAGTAAAGCTTCAAAGATAACCAAAAAACCTCTTCCTTTAGCTGACTTTGTTTATATTCAGTGCACTCTTAAAGAGAATCATTAGAGATTCCTCTCATCCAATGTACCATCTTTTCCAATCACGTTCTTCTGGGAGGTGCTATAGATCTATAGATATAGACAGCTAACACTGAGCAACCCATCAAACACTGACACACAGCTATTACTCACTTTTGTGATCATGACGACATTTGATGGTACAGCTGATGGTACAAAAGACAGAATATCACTGACCCTTCCACAGACAAAATAATTATATGATTCTAGCAAATAATTATATGATTCTGTGCTTTTAGCTCCTGCAATGGGCAGACTGATGCAGTATTTAAGGTAATTATAGATGTATGGATGTGTTATGCAGACAATAATGCATAACTGGATAACTTATCGATTTGGTACGGATCAACACCTTCAATCAAAGTGACTTTTTCTTGATATCTTGATTTGGAAGCCATTTTTGGCAGTGACTGCTCAAACACATTATACTGATGTAATATCAACAATATTGCCAATGCAAATAGTATCTATTACCCACAAATAACCAGTGATCACATCACCCATAATGGAGAGGAGGCTATGTCTCAACTGCATATACCAAACTAAATAGCATGTCAAAATAAACAAAGACAATTAAAGCACATTTTTAAATGTCAGGTTTTACATGGGCTGGGATGGAGCTGCACATTGATGTGATAAAAATGGAATAGTCTCACTAGATAAAGCCAATCTTGTGAGCTACCAGTGTTAATAATTTGAGTCTTTTTGGATCGCTTTCTGGTTAAGACTTGCTGCTTCTGCTGCATTTTTCTAAATCATTTTGCTTATATATTTAGTTCATGTAATATTCTTGACTTGGGGAGTATTGGGGGGCGTCTCCAGTCACTCTTGTTGTCTCACTAGACACTCCTCTTTCTGGAAGTGGAAAGTGGAAAGACATCCCACTGACTTGTTTCACTTTCCAGAAACTGAATGTATAATTTATTGATATAATAAGTTGTTGTTAGTGATTTATTGGTTGATTTATTTACTTTTCACATAATGCTGGGCTGACATTCAATGGGCACGATGCCACTGGTCAGCAGTGTGTTGTTTGGGGCCAGGCTGAATGCAGGGAGAAATCCAGCACCCCATGTGTTCAGCCCTCGCATGGACTTCATGATAACAGATGCGGCGCCACCTGACCCACTCTCATCCATGAACACAGACAGACGAGCCACACACACAGACACACACAGACACAGGGTGAGTAGACAGAGAGGGAGAGAGATAGAGAGAACAAAAGAGAGAAATGACAGATTGAAAGATAGACAGAGAAAAAGATGTAGAAAGACAGAGAGAAAAAAGGGATGGATGGACAGACGGACGGATGGACAGATACTTTATTGATCTTTAACGGCCAGTAACAGTCACACCACACAGGGCAGTTATAATGTTTCTATAATATTTGGGTATAAGAAATGGACAGAGAGAGAGAAAGAGGGAAATCGACAGAGAGAGAGAAAAAGAGAGTAAACAGGAGAGAGAAGAACAGAGTGAGGAAAAAGAGGACAAGAGAGTGAGGGGAAAGTGAGAGAGAGAGAGGCAAGGGGTGGTGAGAGAGAGATAGGGAGAGAGAGAGAGGGGAAAGAAAGAGACAGAGAGAAGGAAAAGAGCGAGAGAGGGGAAAAAGAGGGAATCCCAGCTGAAACAAAGGGACAGCGAGAGAGAGTGGGAGAAACAGGAAGAGAGAAGGAGAGAGAAAGAGGGGAAGTGAGAGAGAGACAGGCGACAGCAGCAGCTGAACAGCAAAGAGGCAGATAGAGAGATATAAGAGAGAAGGAGAAAGAAGGATAGAGAGAGAGTGACGGGGGGTCAGAGAGGGAAGAGGGGAGACAGTACTAAAAGAGTAGAGCAGCAGACTGCTGTATTTCTGCAGTTTGAACAGAGACAGCACTGCACACAGAACCACGAATGCAGACGACTGTCTAAACCCAAATCACGCTCTGCGCGTTGCTACTCTTTTGCTCTGCACTCGCTCAGCCTCAGGGAGGCGCTGTTCTACCGCTCTGTGCCCCCCCATTCCCCCCCTTTACACACAGCCATGGAAGATTCCTCATTCACCAGCACTGAGACAGTCTTTTAGTTACTATGGAAACGAATAAAAGATCTGTTTGGGTAAGAGGAGCTGAGAAAAAAAAAGGTTGGGGGGAGAGAATCCTTCATTATTTAAAGGAATCTCACCCTTTTCTAATTAGTTTTGTCTAAAAGCCCAAGGAAGTGGCTCTGAGTGCATCAGCATTCTAAAAGATGAGGACAGAGAGAGTGAGAGACATAGTGTGTGAGAGAGAGAGAGAGAGAGAGAGACATAGTGTGTGTGTGAGAGAGAGAGAGAGAGAGAGAGAGAGAGAGAGAGAAAATCTCAGCCACGTAAACGTCCACTAGTTTCTCATTGGGCCGCAAGTGTGAAGTAAAAGCACTGTCTCTCTTGTCTCTTGTTAACCTGCCACAAACGATATTAAAGCACACCTATCAGATCACCTCGCCTTTGTTGAAGTGGCTTAAGAGAAGAGGCCTAACAGGCGCCTTATTGATTTTATTTGGGAGGATTTTGCCTGAGAACATGCAAACTCCCTTCAACCCTCCGTCATGACTAGGCAATAGAAGAAGAAGAAGAAAAAAAAACAGGAGAGAAATGTTTTTGGGTGAGAACGCGAGAACGTTAGGAGGGTTTTTTCTCCGTCTGAGACGGCCGTCACAGGAGCGGAGCTTAACATTCAAATGGAGTCTCTCCTTGTCTCCCTCTTCCTGATCTGCATATCCGCCACAAGACTGCCTGCCTTCTCTGCCACTCTGAGCTCTTTTTTTTTGGGGGGGGGGTGAGGTTCTTAAAGCAATGCTGCGTCTGTCAGCTCACATTCAGAGACCTAACTTGCCCCATTTTTACATTTTTACTGAAGGGTCTTGTTTTAAATTTCATTCTGGAATTCACTGACCTGGGAAGTTTACAGGGTCAGTTGATCTAATGCGGATTGATGTGTATATATTAAACTGTACAGGATTAGTTGAAAATATATTAATCCTGGGGTTGTACAGAGAACAATATATTTGGTTTTAAGAGGGAAAAAAAAGTTTTGTTTTTTTCTTTTGAAGTGAAAATGTAAGAAAAAGTCCCAAACATATCCTCTACTCAGTATACACTTTGGCGTATTTTAAAGCACAATTACTGATTATTTGCTGCCCAAACATTCAAGCAGCACTGTATACACACACACACACACACACACACACACACACACACACACACACACACACAGAGAAAAAGGTTTCACAAAGTTTCAAGCATTCATTATATGTCCTTATATATGCTGCATGTGTGTGTATAATACACACACACACACACACACACACACACACACACACACACACACACACATCACTGCTGTAAGAACAAAACCATATGCTGCATGTGTATTTTACACAATATTTTTAGCTAGCCAGGAAGAAATATAATTTTATATATAAAAATTTAAATATACACATTTTTGATGCTTAGATGCTGCTAAAACTAGTGCTCCATTTTGGATCTTCCTTGCTAATATTAAAAAGGACCAGTAGTCCTTCAGTGGTCAACACAGCTAAAACAGTTTCAAATGCAAAATTGATTTACTTTATGCTCTTACATAGTGATTCTATTGAAATCAATGTAATTCCATACAATTTGTATAATTCATAAATCGCTAATGTGACTACACCTTCACATGTTCAGCAGCAAGTTCTGTGTGTTTATTTGGGCTCAAGCCACGGCTGTTTTCAGTTGGAAGCTCTATACTGTCTTGGCTAAGACTTGCAGTTGGAACTATCACTATTAAGAACATTTATGAAACCACAATTTAGGGAATTATTTACTTTTCCATGTGAGGATAAAGGCACCAAACAGTAGTACATGACCACCTAATGCACCCAAATGTAAAGTAGAAATGTTTTGTTGAAGCGTTGTCTGTTGCTGGACTATTAGTATGCATGCTATTTCCTCTTCACCAGTCGTGTTTTAATAGTTACTGCCTTAATTTTAAGGCCACTCACCCAACACTTCAGCATTATATAGATAGAATAGCTTATATTATCACTCTACTTATTGCAGTTAGTCAATTTTAGTGTGTTTGTAAACATAACTGTGGTCACTCCTGAATGAACGGGGGGATCACTGTGTATCAGTAATGTTGTTAAGTGTATTAACCTGTCCTACGACTTTTTCACACCAATTCATGTCTTTCATAAACTGTGCCGACTCCTGGATGAAATGCACAGAAATGGAGAGAAGGGCTGCTGTGCTGGATCCCTTCCTGCAGATGACACACAACTGATTTCTGAGGAGGAAAAAAAGTGGTCCATGAAAAAGAAATGTTTGCTTTACGTTCTCTCTGGTTTTCAAGTGCCTCCTCAATGCCAGTGAAAGTTTTTTTATATACCTGTGTGTTTGGGAAAATAAAGCCACACACCCACCCCAGTCGAAGGCCACCCGTCAAATCCTCCTGGCTTTCAGCGGGCTGTTTAGGAGCACGCACCTCTGCTGAAAGTGCCAAAACAAGCTATTTAGCTCATTAACTTTAAGCTAGCACTATTGATAAAGGAAGGCCATTGTGGCTGGATATAAAAGCACAGTGAATCACCAGTGCTCTCTGGACTGGGTCAACCAGGCTCACACCTCTCTGTTAAAGTGCTGTGAAGAGGGGGTAGATGAGGAAGGCTGAAAGAATTAACCTCCCAATCAATGAACCACGTCCACCACAGGCCTCTCCTACAGCTACGGACAGAACCTGACAAAGTTGTACAGACTGAATTATCACAGATCTAGGATAGCAGGTGAGACACTCTACAGAATTTAGTCCTTAGTGTATTTATTCATTTGTACTAAATTATAAACGTACCAATGACTTGGATTTGCCTTTACAAGGTAACACTTCCTTTTGTCTGTAAGAACCTTGAGATTGAACTTTGGCCATAGCATTAATTAAAAAAGCACCTAATAAACCCAGTTATTTATAGTCACTATTAAAAGTTTAATCAACATTTGGCGTCAACAAGTTGCCACTTGGTAGCCTCCAGCACTGCTCTATTGCTCTATGATTCTGTTCCTCTACTCAACATGTTGCTATGACTGCATTAAAGCCAGAATAAGATCACAAATATCAATAGTGGATGACGTGTTTCAAATTCACACTGAGAAAAAATAAAATAAATGCTAATGGTCTGTTACCTCAGCTAACGTTACGATCCTAACCACATTGGCTAAATTGACATGCAAAGACTTTTGCCAATCCGACTGAATACACTCCGATTATAGATGTAAGAGTGAGGTGTTTATCTGCTCATTCTGCTCAACAGTCTGAAGGAAAATCTCAGTTTCCATGCATACAACAAGTAATCCGATCCAAAATTAGACGTATGAGTAGAGTACAGCTTAGTGTAGACATTACCAGTCAGCGTGAGATGAGCAGCAGTGTCTTTACCAGTTGTCAGCTGGTGCACTTGTGTTTTTAATTACTTTAAATTATGAATCAAGAAAATGTACTTCACATGTACTTACATGTACCTCTTTTAAAGATCAAAGCATAAACGTCGCCTCTTCTGCAGACCAGTTTCTGCTCCGCCATGTTGGGAATGTAATTGGATACAGGTGTTTATACGGTAATGATTCTTCCATTTAACTGATTATTTACAGGATTATCCACCTCGTTCAATTGGATGGATACTGTATTCCAAATGGTCTCAAAAGACGAGTCTATTCTGATTGAGGTGTTTGCATGGTTCTGTGCCAATTGAGCTATTAGTTGGATTATTAGTGGATTATCAGACAGTTACTATCAGACAGTGCTAATGTTACTAAAACTGCAACTATATTTTTGAATATTCCGATTTTTGAATATTCTATCGACCATTATCTCAAATACTGGGATGTTATAGAAGAATAGGGATAGCTAAAGCTGTGTGTTTCACTAAAATTATTAATGATTTTTCTTATTATTATTCTTATTATTATATTATTATTTTAAAATAATTATTATGCACTAAAGTTAGCAGAAAAAAATCAGTCAAGGTGTCCCTTGTAGAGGACATATTAACTCGTTTTCACTTTACAGATGACTGTATAGATAACATCAATTAATAATCAAAAGCTTTTTGCCTGGCGGACATAGACAAGGTTGAGGTTGTGACTGTTGTAAAAATATGGCTCAGACTGCTGGCCTAGAATGACTCAAGGCCACAGCTCAAAGCACCACACTGTATGGTGCAATGACTGAGCTCACTTGATCTGAAAATGTTTTTTCCCCTCAAATGAGTACACTTAAAACGCCCGTATAATCCACTTACTTCCAGAAGTGCAAGTCAACTGCACACTGTCCAAAGGAAAAATCAATCTCACAGTGCACTCCAATATCATTACACTCCTTGTGACTTTATTGATGCTCATAACACCTGCGATCGTGCTGGGGAGTAGGCTGGGATGAGTTGTTTTCATAGACCAGTTTTCATCAGAAAAGCTGATCTCATAAAGCTTTAAGTGTTGCATATGAATGTCTCCTGAAATTCCTTTTCTTACATTTTGAATTATGAATTATGTCTCACACATAGGTCACTGAATCAAGGAGAGAAACGTTACCAGAAATATAGATGCAAAAGTTTAAAGCAATACCACATTTATTTAGTTTGAGTAGAAAAAGAGAAATTTTATTATAATTTAAATTTCATGACAAATTGCTCTTGTGCAAACAATCTTGTTTTGCTGTAAGAAAAATCAGTATATTTTTGCTGTGTTTCTGTCATTTTATTTGAATTAAAATAACTCAGTCGTGTATACTCTAATCTGTTGATACAAACTGTAAACTGAATGTAAATCTGCTTTTAACATTTAGACATTACTGACAGCATATGCTATAAAATGTTGGTCATAACTCTAATCTATACTATACTAGACTGCACAGTATTCCAAATAGAGACTCTCTTTTGTGAGGAAAGTACAGTCCAGGACAAGTTTTAGTCCAGACTTTGCATTGCTGCTCTGGAGCAGCCGTACATGAAGTAAAGATGTCCAAAGGCGAACATAAGCTACAGAGTTTAAAAGCCCTCAAGTCTCTGGGATGAGTTAGAGTGATCCAGGATTGATCATCCAATATCAGAACCTGACCTCACCAATACTCTTGTGGCTGAATGCAATCAACCCCTCACAGCAATATTTCAACATATAGTATAGAGGTCTTGGTGCAGCAAAGGAGGAAAAACTCCTTAGTAACACCCTTCATTTCAGAAGAAACACAGAATGAGCAGGTATCTAAACACAGTGTACCTAAAATTCAACAGTACCTCAACTGACGATGTGTGCTTTCACCCATAATTGATTTTTTCAAAGGTCGGAACGGAATGTGCTTCCAGTCAACCATGCCAATGAAAAACCTATGTAGTGTCATTTTCATCTTCCTAATAGTCATACAGACCCAGTGGTTCTGTCACTGATGGATCTGTACTGGAAGAAGCCTCGAGGACAATATGACCATAAGCTTATGGGTTTTGCGTACCGCAACTAAACATCAAATCTAGCTTTTTTTGTACCACAATGGATTATGTGCTAGCTCCCTCAAGAATGATGCATCATGTACAGTGCAGTATGACACAACACCAGCCGTTTGCCCAGAAAGCTCACCTCATAAACAACACCCTGTAGAAAAAAAAATACGTCTCCGCCACGGTGACGACATGCGCATGGAAGCCCAGGACGGCAAGATGCCAAGCACTCCATCAGTGAGGACAAATGCACAAACGCTGACAGAATGTACAAATGAGGCACAGCCTTGGAAAAGCATCAGCATCGCAGCACTGTCAAAAGAGGTCACACAACCGGCGCCTGCTGGAATCTGCCCTGCTTGACCCTCAGATTGGGGTCAATGGTGTTCGCAATGCTAAATATATTAGCACCATGGCACCATGCAGAGCAACATAACCCTGTTGTGTTCTCCAAATGCTCTGGGTTTATGAGGGAAGGAGAATGCACAGCAGGCTAAGAGAAGGCTCACTGTGAAGGTTAAGATATTGTTCTTGGTATACAATGAATAGCTCAAAACATATTTACAGCAAGTAAATATATAACACCAGGCAAAAGTATAAGCACACAAGCTGCAATCTATTTTTTTTTCCCATAACAATGAAAATTTCATTCATTCGCAGATTACAACTCCTAACAAAACTCCTAACTGTGGAAAAAAGTTTAGAAACAAACCCCTTTGCACAGCCACTGGAAGTCAGAGAGCGCATAACTGTTCTCGCTCGCTCTCTAAGTGGTCATGCTGGCTAACACAGGCGTCTGTTATGTGACATATCAAAATCAGCAGCGACCATTCTCCTACAAGTGTGTTGAGCTCCAAAGACGATGCATTAACAACTGTTTGAAAAGATGTGGTGGAGCTTTATGTGTCTCACACGAAGTCTGTGTTTGCCTTCTCCCTTCCAGCTTGGTAGCATCAAGTGAAATGATCAAATCTAGCTAATGGGTGATTAATTGCATTGAAATTTGAGTTAAAAAAGCAAAACAAACAAACATAAAAACTGTCTGTATCTTGGATGCCTCAAAGCATGCAGCCTTTTTATCATAATAACAACACAAAACCAGAGGTTAGGTTCATGGGAAACTATCCAACATACCTTTTCTTGAGGCTTTGGGCACTGAAAATTGCGAGTTGACTCATAAGTTATAAAGGTAACATTTTGCTAGAACCCTGCTACATAACACTGACATAACAATGCCATTCAAATGAACAAATATTTATATATTATATAATTATTTGATTCTAATAAAAAAAAAAAGTTAAATGATTAGACTGGTTTATGTAGTTTAAAGCATACTAGGACTGCAAAAACAAATATGATATTCAATCTTACAGTATGTGTGAAATAATTGACAATCAGTTGTCAGGCTTTTAACATGGTCTGTAAATGTGAACATCTGCAGTAATGTAATGTTTGGCATTGATCTGACACAGTAAGGCTCTATTCATCAAGAGCTAAATTAGCACTGCAGAAAAAAAGTGTTGTTTTGTTTAAGTCTGGCCATAATTTTGAGGTACAGTAAGAAATAACTAATAAGTGATATAGTAATACATATTTCGACTAAGATTATAGCTCTTTAGGCTGCAGCATCAGCAGGATTCCAGGAAGGGTGAATGGGATTTTTTTCCCATGTGAAACTGAATTGTGTCTACAGAATGAGTTGTATTTTAAGCTAATTAACCAGCTGTATGTAGTTAGCTAGAGAATGTATGTAGTAATTTGACAGGATGAGGATGTTTTCTTTTATTGTGGTTGAAGGCGGAAAGTAAAGTCTTATATATGTTCTATGTGACTGCTTACCTTTAATTGTAAGAAAATGTTCCCAGACTTTACTTCTTCTTGTAAATCTAAGCTTGTAAATCTAATCTATAGTTGTTCTTTTTTACATTTACATTTATGGAATTTGGCAGACGGTCTAATCCAGAGTGACTTGCAATTGGATCATTTTTACACAGGTAGGCAAAGGTAGTATTAAGAGTCTTGCCCAAGGACTCTTATTGGTATAATGTAAGGTGTTTTTACCCAGTCAGGGACTGAACCCCAGTCTATGGCGTAGAAGGCAGAGATGTTACCCACTACACTACACCCACTACACTACACACACACACTGAATATTATCATGAAACTCTAGGTACTGCAAAGCAGAGATTCAAAGATGTAAGAGACTGGGCCTCTCTAACAAAGGAGCTGTCATATCCTTGGATTATAGGGTTCTCCTAGTGTGTTTGTGTATAGGGGTATTAGGCAGTAAAAGCAGCTGAGCTGGGACTGATCTGGCATACAGAAGACTGTTTGATACAAACACTGTTGTGTGAGAGAAACAGAAAAAAGGATTCAGGAGAAATGGACAGAGTGTGTCAAAGAAAAGTACTGGGTAAGAACCGGGAATGGAGGGGCGTCCAAGGAGATAATATATGAGTGAGACAGAATAGAGAGAGAAAGTCACTTGTGAGTGTCACTTGTCACCTCTCGAGCTGTCCCACCTGTCAATAGGGCACAAAAGAACTCGGCCCTAGGCTTTGCAAGGCCATCGTCTGGCTCCCCCCATGTGATCCAATAGAGGCAGCATCCAAACGCACTCACTAAAACCAATGAATAACGCTATTGGCACGGTGAAAAGGGTGAACAATGCACGGAACAAAGAGCAAAATCAATTAACTCTCAGGATGGCAAAAACAAACAAAAACAAATACTGTCTTTGATAAGAAGGGTGCTGTGGGCTTCTCCGGATGACGGAGCGCTTAATCAAATTCGCAAAGTCGATGCAATGCATCTGACTGCACAAAATGAAAGAACGCAAAAATTAAGGTGGATCAAAGATCTGGAATCCCAAAAAGTTGCAAAAGAAACAAGGTCTGGAGTGAGCCAACTGGATTTTGCAGTAATAATCTATACTTGATCAAAAACCCTTTTAACACATTGAACGTTCACTCACCTATGTATGCCTGCTCCCTGACCACTTTATTAGAAACCCTTGCCCTTTATTTCCACTCTCTGGCCAATGTATTATAAACCCCTGCCTTGTACTTCTACTCACTGTTCACTTTATTAGAAAACCTAAGTTGTACTTCCAACCATTGTGTAATTTATTAGAAACATCAACTTTGTGCTTTCATTCACTGGCCATTTTATTAGAAACACCTGCCTTGTACTTCCCTTGACTGTTCACTTTATTAGAAACACCAAACTTGTCCTTACACTCACTGGCCACTTTATTAGAAACAACTACCTTGTACTTGGGGTTACTGTCTACTTTATAAGAAACAATTGCCTCTCCACCACTCCAGATCTCCACCCACCATAGGTCGAGGCTTTATTTGACAGCCCCCATCTTTATTTCATTCAGTATTTGTCAATTTTTGTGGTAGACAAGAAGAGGTGCCGGTATAAGTGCATCAGACACAGCTGTGTTGCTGGGGTCAGATCAGTGCTACTGCCAGGTTGAAAATGGACTACCACCTAAAAATACCCAGCCAAGAGCAGCTCTGTGGTCAGAAACTGATCACTGATGAAGGGCTAGAGTATGACTAATGCAAGCTGTGCAGCAGATGAGCTACAGTCTATGGTACACCAGAAAGGTGGGGTTTCCAATAAAGTGTCCAGAGAGAAAAACACATTTTTATGTTAGGACTCTATAAGATTGCCCTACCCAGAAAGCAAATCACAGGAGTCTTACCTTTACATGTAGGAAGAGCTTTGTCCCACACAGGTTTTCCGTCAGCTCCAATGATGCAGGTGAGTGTGGCAGGGCCCACAGTGGTGTAGCCCGAGTCGCACTGGTACGTGACAGTGGATCCAAGTTTGTAGTCCATTCCCAGCCGGCTTCCATTCATGATGTTTCCAGGGTCGAAGCATGCTTCCCTTGGCTTTTCTGCAAGAACAAGGAGGAAACGATACAACCGATGGAAATGAATAATCACACTAACGTAATCAGCTTTCAAAGAGCATTGGCAAGATCCATTAAAGGCACTTACAAGAAATAATCACCACTGCAGACTTTAAAGCACACCGCCCACCCACACGCTCCTGCTCGACTGTGGCCAAGCAGTACGAGTGGGGGAAAAAAAAAGTTATGGCACTAATACCTGTAATTCAATTAAAGCCAGCTTTGATCCTGAATAACGCTAATCAGATGCTGCAGCAGCCCACACCATCACGAGAGTCAGTGGTGAAGTTAACCCAATGTCAGCCACTATCGTATACCGGCGGCCGAGGGACACAGTGGGAGACAGAAAGAGAGATCAGAAGAGAGGGAGCAGGAAGAGGGGATGAAAAAGAGAAGAAGTAAAGGGTTAAATAAAAATCAGAGAGAACGAGATGAAAAACTAAAAAGCAGAGAAGTAGAAAGAGTTTAAAAACAGAGAAGCAGGATGAAAAAGAGAGACAGGAAAGGAGGAAGTTAGAGAGATGAGGAAAGAAAGGAGAGGAAAGGTGAGGAAAGAAAGGAGAGGAAAGGTGAGGAAAGGAGAGAAATGAAAAAGAAGAAGTGAGAGAAATAAAAAGGAAAGAGGGAGATGGAGGGAATAGAGAAAAGAGTATGTTAGAGAGAGGTGAAAAGCGGAGCAGAGATGCAGAAGGAAGGAAAGAAAGATATGTGAGAATGAGAAAGGGAAGTGAGTAAGAGAGGAGTGGAAGAAAGAGAATATAGGAAAGATGCTGAAAAAGAGGAAATGAGAGAAGGTCAAAGAGAAGCTGAAGGGAAAGAGGCAAGACTGAAAAAAGAAATGGAAAGGAGAGAGATAAAAAGAGAGGAAAGGAGAATTTTAGATAAGGTGAAGTGGGAAGAGAAAGAAAGAAAGAGAGAAATAGAGAGAGAGAGAGAGAGAGAGAGAGAGAGAGAGAGAGAGAGGGAGAGAGAGAGTGTAAGTTAAGTGAAAATGAGAAAAACAGCCATGAAAGGAAAGAGAGAGAGAGATAGGAACTAGACCCAGAGGGGGTGAACAGCAGGAAAAATAGCTTTAGGCCATTTGTGCATTAGAGAGGGTCCAGCAGTGCCGGAGTGGATGAGGCGAGCTGGCAGAGGGCAGCAGCAGGCCAGCCATTGGGAAACGGGTAGTGGAGAAAGCTGTGGAGATGGCACTGGGAGGGGCTGCCAAACGGGATGACAGCTAACAGCCCACTTCTCCCTTTGCCCATGCTTCAGGGACCGCCGGAAGTGGGAGGAGGTGAGGAAGGAGAACATGTCGCTCAGATTTCTCCAGCAAAAGACTATTTTCCTCAAATTCCTCCAGTGAGGGAAGAATTAGGAGGGCATGCTGAGCGCATTACGCCTCGTTTAAAGCACAGGCACGTCATTTCAAATTCACACGGGTAACTAAACTAAGCATGGCTTTGACTCAACTGATGAGAACTGATCAAATCTGTAAAGCTATTCAACAGTTTTAATGTAAAGGTATATTTTGGTAAAAAAAATTCCCCCTCACTCTCACTAAATGTATTAGCCAAGACATGTTTGGTGTCAGAACTTTGCTTCTATTTTTCGTACTAAAGTTACAGGGCTAATAAAGCTAATAAGTACATTCTTAGTGGGAAATTCCATTGTTTTTTTCATTTCTGTATAATTAAATTGTTCTAAACAGCTACGTTGGTCTATGCTGTTTTTTCTAGTAGGATTTTCACAATGGTGGTGATAGGAACCGGGGTCACAATGTGGTTTCTGAGACTATATAAGACACCGTCTTACATAAAAATGGACAAAGGTTCAAACACTCAAGCTTCAAGTGGGCCGCTGGTGCTGTTCTTAACTATGCAATTCAAGCTAATTTTGCACAGTGATAACTAGTGTGGCATACCCCCTCTGGGAAGACTCGACTTAGACTCTCCCTGGCTCCTCCTACTCTCCTCCTCTCCCACACACCTGCAGCTACTGTTGGGCTCATTAAGACTGCTACATATACTTATTTCCACTGTGTGTTTGTGAAGACTGTGTATTTTACCACTGTTATGAGCTCATTTCTTGCGTTTAATTTTCCTGGTTTTGACCTTTGCTTTTCTCTCTGATTTCAAGTATAGATCTGCATCTTCCCCTGCCAGCCTGTATGCTGACCCCTCCCTGCTACGACCTTCAGTATCTGAATGCTCCTAATTAAGTCAGTCTGCACTTGCAACCTGCCTCATCCCCAAGTTACACTTTGTAGCTCTAGAGTGAAACTAAAGAAGTAAAGCTCAGACACAAAATGAATAGATGATCAACTATTTTTTGAGAGAAAAGGAAAATTGTGTAAATGTTTTTTCACTGACCTTTAATCCTGGAAAAAAATAACCTGAAACTGAACAACCACCCTCAAACGACAGTGTGAATGTTCAAGCTGCTAATGAAAGCCTCATACAACCAGAACAAACAAAGAACAAAGTAATAAACAGAAAGCAGGTACACGGCAACAACATAGGAGCTACACCTCAGCGGAGTCTGCACGGCACTCGTGACAAATAAAAAGATGCCAGAAGAGTTGTCCAAAGAACATTTCAGTGGATAGTTGTTTAAAGACCCCCTAAACATAGAAAGGTGTTTTTTAAATGGTTAACTTGACTGACATTATGATTACATAGAAAAAGTGATTTGTGAGGCTTTATGCAGCAGCTTAGTATCATACACCACAAATAAGTATGAACCTATCACAGTCCAATATGCTGAAATGTGACACTAAGATGACACGGCGATGGCACGAAACATACAGCTATAACGTAGCTAACTTAACGTCTGAGATATTTGGACTGTGCCTTTAGCATTTTGGGAACCTTTCATATAAAGGGTGTATGTAAACTTTACATTAAATGGAGGCTCTTTAAACTTGGTGTTAGCGTTAACCTTTAAGTGTTCATGAAGCTCAGGTTTCATTTGCTTTCAAGGAATTATCCATTGAGAGGTTCTTTACGCAACCAACAGTTCTTCTTCTGATGCATCGCTCCAAAAGAACCCCTGCACCTTCGTTTTAAGTGTATGCTTACAGTTACCAGCCGCTGAGGTGAGAGTAGAATTTGAGTTTGTGCATTAACACATTATCTGGGTTTCATAATTAGTAGCCGCTCTTCCCCTCCCACCCCTAAAGAAGAAGAGCGGCTCGGATGGCGCTGTTTTGATATTCGCGTCTTTCACCCAATAACTCAGCAAATGACTGTGCCTACTGGTGTGTGATGAACAATAATGGTTTGGAGATTGACTTTTGTAGAAAAAGAAAAAAATAGACCGGCTAAGTGAGAATATGAATTAAAAGTGGAAAAAAGGTAATACAAATGACAGGGGAGAAGAGAAAGCTACACTGTTTGCCATCAAAAATGTCACATCCCATCTGCTGCGTTATGCCTAAGCGAGCATTAGACTCTATCTTGGGGAGGATGAGTTATTCAACAGCAACTATCGCTCACCTTTAAGGAGAGTAGGCAAATGGACTGAGGTATTGCTTGCTTTATGGCCGGTGTGTGAGGAGTAAGGCGTTTGCAGGGAGAGCTGGAATGAATAGTGTTGCACCTCGAGAGCACAGGAGAGCCGAATCAAAGACAAAGGCCTTCGGTTTAGCAAGCAAGCAAGCAAAGTTTACTTATATAGCACTTTTTACAACAGGTGTTGTCATAAAGCAGCTTTACAGAACAATCAGTATTACAGAAAGAAAAAGAAAAATCAGAGTCCAAGCCCCCATGAGCACGACAGTGGCATGGAAAAACACCCTAACGGCAAGAGGAAGAAACCTTGAGAGGAACCGAGCCTCAGAAGGGGAACCCATCCTGCTGTGGTAGACACCAGATTGCAAACATTGTTAGTATGTATTATAGTACAAAGCGGGAAAAACAGGTGGAGCAGCGTTTAATTAGATTAGGTTATGATTGTGCAGCGATAGCAGCAGCATCTGAGGGTGAGGACTGCACAGCATTGTACAGCAAGAAGCTCAATGGTGGTCAAGCCATTCCAGAAGGCTGCTGAGCAGTGGGCACCTGATCAAGGCAGAAGAGGCAACAGCATCAGGTTTAGAACAAACAAGACACTGTAGATGACACCAGTGACCAAAACGCAGGCAGTGTGTTCCCACCGAGGATTACCAAGAATGTGGTTTCTCAGTGATGCAGTCACTTTTATGTTGACATATAAAGAATATGATCTAACAAATCTAAAAATGCTCAGATTTTTATTTAGTTTGTTTCATACTTTGCCACTCTTGAGTAAGTTAACAACACCATAAAGCTGCACTTCACAATGCCTTGAAAAATGGGCATGACTGAACACAGTGACTGGCCTAGAAAAAAATCCTCCATTGTTGGTGCAGTCAATTTATATTATTATACTTATCATATAACCATGATAGTATAGTGCTGCATGCTGACCTGTTGCTGACCTATCTGTATGCCAAAACCTGTTTACTGTGGAAAAATAGAAAGATACTGGTAACTTTACAAAATTGAAGGAAGTTTCCTCACAAATTGTTCATTTTTTAAATTCAATTTTTTTAGGCATTTAGCTCCACTTACGCTCATTCACTGAAGATTTGCTTGCACATGCACTCTAGCATTTTATTAATTTTTCTGACATAACAGGAGAAATAAGAAGTGGTCAGGCTGCCCTTAAACTGGCTGTAGTTGTACTATTGGTCAAATATGCGAGTTAGAACTTGACACGATATTTATTTACACTGAAAGTCCAAGAAGTGAAAACAGTCATTGGTAAGTTCTACTGAAATTAATTTAATTTCCCTTGGTAAAATTTGACAATTAAAAGTGGGAATGGGCCTTGAGAACTGATTTTATATTTGCCACCTTTGTTACTCAAACAAATCAAAAATAAGCCTTTAAGTATTTGAATCGTGGTTCTGAATGTGTGCTCATCATCCAGCAATAAAGACTTGTGCTTCTGATGCACAGTGATAAAAGACTGTAGCATGACTAAAGGTCCAAATCCCACACACTGATTCAGTTTACTATGACCAAAATGGACAAGCATCTGTCACAAATACTCTCGGGCAGATTTTTATGAGTTAAAGGGGACAAAGCCAAAGTCTCTACATAACTTACAGTCTGTTCAGCAGGTTACAATCTGCATGTCTGACTTCTTTATGTATGCTTCAAATGATCAACATATGTTACACTTCACCAAATTGAAATGATGTTTTCTTTTTTAGCATAAATACTGCATCAGTTGACAGTTTAGAATCTGCAATTTTAACTGAATTTCTCCAATCATTTCAAAGAGCTACATGTGAGAAGTAATTTGTATAGAGTTAGGAATCTCTCACATGTAGCTTTTGTTACTGCTGAAGATGACAAGTCTGTGCTGAAGTGGGTATGTTAGGAGTACGGAAAATGATGCACTTTGCAGGGAAATTGGACTTCATGACCAGAATTGAGAAACAATGTAATATTATAACTAAATATGATGAATGATTTGGTATGAAAATAAGACCAAATGTATTCAGTGAGGTCCTGGGATTTAAATCAGAATAATCACACCACTCAAACTGCATTGCTTTCCATCCAAATACCCATTCAGATCCTGTCTCCTTTATGGCTTTCAAGAGAAAACTGGGCGAGTTGCATAGGCCTAGAGTGTGATTGCACCCAGAGGCTTTGAGAAACTCTCATTTCACAAGCATCACAGGCCAGTATCACTTGGTACTCTGTATATTCTGCTTGAACAGTGGCAATGCGTCTGGAAATAAAACACAGCAGCTTTGTAGTCCAGGCACAGAAAAAGAAAAGAAATGCTCATTTTATATGTTTTATATTTCAAAATAACCACAGTCACTATGAAAGGTAGGCATGCCATCTGAATTAAAAAGGCACATTACATGTTTTTTGGGGGGTGGACGTGCTGTCTGTGCTGAATTTCTTTGGCATTTTGTTAAGTACATCCTTTAAAGAAAAGAGAAACATGCTTTGCCCCTGAGGAAAATTACTAGGTATTCAAGTAGAAAGGTTAGTAATATTACAAAATGGATGAACAATATTTGACTTAATATAGAACACACATGCACGTTGCTGCAAAGCCACTTAACAGCATGCCGACTAATGACAGAATGGCTGTTACTCCACATAACACTTAATGTGCTATTAAACAGATGCATGGCTCTTTTGCTCTAATGCGATGCACAACAAGTGACGGCGTAAGAAAATTCCACATATTACTTCAAGGAATGTCAGTAACAGCATCTTAACTATATAAAGCGTAATGAAGCGTGGGTTTCGTAAATACTCCTCTGACCTCCATCAGCTTCTCTCCTCCCTGCATTTCCTTTTCTCTTAATGTTCACAAAGCTGAATAGAAGAGATAGCTGCAATGGTCGAGCATCACCTGCCTCCACAGACATAAAATAAACATACATAGCACTTCACTGTCAGTAAGCAGCAATGTGTGTTAATCTAGTGATCTAAGTAATCAAGGAAAAGCCATTCAGACTGTAATTTAGACTAACTCCACAGTCCACAGAGACTCTTAATGCAATTGCAATTACACTTCATCTAACACGTAATCCAAGCTAACTGCTTAGACAACCATTGACTTTATTTACCAAGATAAGGTGTCCAGAAAGAGCTAAAGAGTAAATTACAATCTTAAATTCTGAAGGTTGGGAGCAAGGAGGCGGACGCATATGCGGAGATAAGTGACATTTATTAAGGGCAAATTCAGGGTCATAGTCTAAACGGTCCAGGGTCATACAGCCTACACGGATAGAACGGGAGGCAGACATGATGAAATGAACACTAAATCAAACGACACCAAACAATCAGAACATCTAACATCAAACACGATCAAACAGTACATCCAGACAGTTCAAACAAAGACCTGTAACCAGACAGGCAAAAACCCAGGACTTAAATGCATAAGAGTAAATGAGGGACAGGTGGAAACACAGGTGGAGACAATCAGGGATGGAGTCACTAAACAAGGGGGCTGGACTACAAAACCAAAACACAACACGAACACATGGACACCTTTCCTTTTAACAACACTCAATAAGCGTTTGGGAACTGAGGACACTAATTGTTGAAGCTTTGTAGGTGGAATTCTTTTCCCATTCTTGCTTGATGTACAGCTTCAGTTGCTCAACAGTCCGGCGTCTCCGTTGTCGTATTTTGTGCTTCATAATGTGCCACACATTTTCAATGGGAGACAGGTCTGGACTGCAGGCAGGCCAGTCTAGTACCCGCACTCTTTTACTATGAAGCCACGCTGTTGTAACACGTGCAGAATGTGGCTTGGCATTGTCTTGCTGAAATAAGCAGGACATCCCTGAAAAATACGTTGCTTGGATGGCAGCAAATGTTGCTCCAAAACCTGTATGTACCTTTCAGCATTAATTGTGCCTTCACAGATGTGCAAGTTACCCATGCCAGGGGCACTAACACACCCCCAAACCATCATGCTGGCTTTTGAACTTTGCGCTGATAACAATCTGGACAGTCCTTTTCCTCTTTGGCCTGGAGGACACAATGTTCATGATTTCCAAAAACAATATGAAATGTGGACTCGTCAGACCACAGGACACTTTTCCACTTTGCATCAGTCCATCTCAGATGAGCTCAGGCCCAGAGAAGCCAGCGGCGTTTCTGGGTGTTGTTGATATATGGCTTTCGCTTTTCATGGCAGAGTTTTAACTTGCACTTGTAGATGGAGCGACGAACTGTGTTCACTGACAGTGGTTCACTGACTCAGTGCTCCTGAGTCCATGTGGTAATATCCGTTACAGAATGATGTCGGTTTTTAATGCAGTGCCGCCTGAGGGATCGAAGGTCACGGGCATTCAATGTTGCTTTTCTGCCTTGCCGCTTGCTTGCAGAGATTTCTCCAGATTCTCTGAATCTTTTGATGATATTATGGACTGTAGATGATGAAACCCCTAAATTCCTTGTAATTGCACATTGAGAAACGTTGTTCTTAAACTGTTGGACTATTTTCTCATGCAGTTGTTCACAAAGTGGTGAACCTCACCCCATCCTTGCTTGTGAATGACTGAGCATGTCAGGAATGCTCCCTTTATACGCAATCATGACACTCGTCTGTTTCCAATTTACCTGTTCACCTGTGGAATGTTCCAAACAGGTGTTTTTTGAGCATTCCTCAACTTTCCCAGTCTTTTTTTTTGCCCCTGTCTCAACTTCTTTGGAACATGTTGCAGGCATCAATTTCAAAATGAATGAATATTTGCAAAAAACAATAAAGTTTATCTGTTTGAACATTAAATATCTTTTCTTTGTAGTGTATTCAATTGAATATAGGTTGAAAAGGATTTGCAAATCATCGTATTCTGTTTTTACTTATGTTTCACACAACATCCCAACTTCATTGGAATTGGGGTTGTATAATCACAGGAACAAGTCAAACTGTGAGCTATAAAGTTTTTAACCCTGAGAGCTGGCAAATTCACTACAGACACTACATTTTCCATATTGCCCCACCATCCTTCCTTTGAATACTTTCAGTTTCAATATCAGACTGTATAGCAACTGTTCTCAATAGAGAGCTAGCAGTAGGCAAGTACTTAGCAGCACAGATATATAAAGGTGACAAACAGAGCAGCCAGAGTACTGCTGATGCTTGAGTTAGGGGCTAACCGGTTTGTAGCACACCAAAAATGCATATTAGACCATTAAATCAAAGCCATTAGCCACTTATGTAGTCTACCTGTCTTTAATTTACCACTAATGTTGTATTTCATTTTCAAATAAAAGGAACCTTGGGTCTTGTTCACCAACCATTCTACTTAAAACCCACTTGTGCAGTTTTCATGATCATTCTGACATTCACCAATTTTTTATTCTGGATTTGTTGTTGGGTAAGTACAGAATCGACACACACGCAAGAGCACAAATGTCTGAATAGTTCTGCACTTTAACAACATAACATGACTCTGACGTAGACTTTTTCTTAGGACCTTCTCAAGAACACATTTAAGAAAAAGCTTAGGGGGATATTGGTGAAAGAGGCCCAATGTAAATTTATCAACTTCTCATTTCACAAGCATTGTTAGATAGCTAGCATGAACTAATGATGCATAAATAAAATCAAGTAGAAAAGTGAGAAGACCTGAAAGACTAAGACACACTTCAAAGCAAATAAGAGTGTCTCTGTACTCATGCCAGCACGTAAGCAGAAAAGAGATTTTAACCTTTCCTGGTCAAAGTATTCAGTCAAAGATGGAGCTTTCTGTTGTAAATGCAAACTGTTTTGCCCACATGACTGGCAAACAAAGACATTGGGTTGTCGCTCTTAATTTATGCTATTTTTGTACTGGGCAGTGCTGTTTGGTTGCAAATCTGTGATGACGCATATTGACATCATTTTCACTGCCAATTAAGATGTGCTGTGCCTGAACACCCATGCTGAATTTAGTTACCCTTCTTGGACCAAGGTAACAAGTGGCCAAGCTGGAAAGAATGGCTGTAGCTAGCAGTGACACAAACAGTAATAATAGCTATAATCGCTGTCTGTGACTCATATGAAACTTGCTGAGTAAAATCACAGACATCACAAAGGAGGAGACAGTTCACAAAAATGTACTGGAAAGCTTGTAACACTCTACATGGTGTCTGTTTAATGGGACAGTACAAATATGTCTAGGTTTGGATTTATAAACATACTGAGCTGGACCACAATGCCTGGTGGAAGTACACCAAAAGACTGGGCCCCAGTAAAACTAGCAGTTTAGAAATGCCCTTGTGAGAACGGAAACATGGTAGATGCCAGTTACCATGATTCCTTTATCATAATTGTATTGGTGCCTGTGTGTCTGTAATAAAGGCAACATCAGGACCTTTTGATTGAACTATTCTTTCAGGGGCCAAACTATCCTATAACAGTGTATCCCAAATTCTGTCCCTGCCTCAATACACCTTTTCCAACTCAAGAAAGGCTTTAGTATGACTGATATTAGAATGGGACAGAAAATTATAAGACTCAAGGACAGTGAGCCCCAACCACTGGGGTTGAGTTGTATGGATTGGATATTAGAAAACATCCATTTTCTAAAAAAAAAACACTATTGGGAGCTACGCTGAAAAGTAATGCATTCAATGTACTTGATTCAAATGTGCACCTTATTTCCATGTGAATAAAATACATAACATCAACATGGTTTTGACTTCAGTTTACTTACTTTTAGCAGTAAGTGCCTTGATGTGATATATTTCATTAACGTGGAAATTATGCATGCATATAAATTAGGTAAATTCAGTGCATTACTTTTGTCAGTGTACTGTGCACTCTGTGCTAATGTGTAACAGAAGATTGACAAATTTGCAATTTCATTTGCAAAACATACTTGGCCAATAATGCCTGATTCTGATTCAGCCCTACTATACACTGCCCACAGTCTTAAAAATAAAAGGGTTCTCTGGAGCGATCCATAGACAAACCACTTCTGATTACTTCGAATCTACGATGTGCTCCAAATAACTTTTTGACACACTTGTTTCAAGAGTGCAGGGCTCTTTGGTGGTAATGTTGGTGGGAGACTTGCCTTTGTACTCAATGGCAAATCCAGACATGCCAAGGGACGCGTCGCTGCGAAAGGCAAGAAAGAGGCTGTTGCCGCTGCTCTCGATGCGCTCGGGCACCTGGTTGCCCTGCAGGCTGGTGATCAGTCGCCCATTAGAGTCCTCACCCTCATAGATGTGCAGGAAGTCGTAGCTGGGCTCCATGTTAAAGCTGTATAAACAGTAAATAGGAAAACAGTACTGAAGACCGAGCAATGAAGGAAAGTTCAGGATTTTTCATTTAGCAGACGTTATAGAGAGAGTCATCATGTGTTTTGATGCCTTTCTTCACCACCAGTATTCCATCAATATCTAGATAAAGAGGCGCCAAGAAAGTTAAAGGAGAAAGAAATGAAGGACCCAGCTGATTTGTCAAGCTTGTTTTGTTGCTTGAGACAGGTAGGTAGCCTCGTTTCTCATTATTAGGGATAAAAAGAGATAAATCTGATAGGCTGATTACCCCCCTGAGCTTTCACTACAGAATCTGATGGTAATATATAATTTGACAGTTGATAAATGCAGAGTAATTGCGTATAAACATAGATTTATCATACAATATGTCACGTGAACGCTTGTGTTTTTTTTTTTGTGTGTTTGGCTTTTTTTACACCATTTGTAAATACCACTTACAAGGTCAGTTACATGAGGACAAGGTTTTCTTATAATGGCAATAATAGACATCACAAATTGTAAAGCTTGGAATGAATGTTTTGAATAATATAAACCCAATTTGGCTGCAGATATTTAAAAAGTGACATGTATAAAATTATTATGATATTCCTGTACAAAGTCACACACATTAAATAATTAGCATGAAGCTAAAACGCTGTATAGAGCAAAGTGATTTTGGTAACATTTCACTGAAGGGCAGTGTTCATGAGGTCTGCACTAGTCTTTTATGACAGGTGACATGATGCTGATGCTTGTTGAAATACACCTTTACATTCTTCGTGGGCTCCTGCAGTTGACATGTAGGTTTATGAATGCTGCTCTTCAGTAGAGTCAGTGAACTTTTTGATGTGCCCTGTATGACAGATGACTCTAAAATGACTGTAAAAAAAAACTGTAAAAATGTATCAAATAGGAAGCTGTAAATCTTGCCATTTTTACTGATATGTGCCCTACTATTACTATTAATTGCTGTTGATCATGTCTGGCTCCTGGTGACCATCTGGTTGTGTTTCTAAAGAATATCCCATCTTCTTTTTGGGTCTTCAGGCTTCTGAATGGCTGGTTCATGATTTCACCGATTGCGTCCGTCTTGTAGCTGATCATCCTCATTTAACTTCAACTCGTCCAAGCGTAATGGTCTTTGAAAGGCCTTGAAATGGGCTGGTTCTTCGAAAAATATGTCCAAAATGAGAGCTTCAGTTTGGTTACCTGTGCTTCGAGGAAGAGGAGAGGCTTGATTTAGTCTAGAATTCATTTGTTTGTTTTCTTTGCCGTTCAAGGTACTCTTCGAAGGTTTTCGCCAACACCAATGTTCGAAGGTTTCCTGTCTTGCATGTTTATTGTCCAACTTTAACATCCATAAAGAACCACAGCCTGGGCAGTTCGGATCTTTGATTACAAAGACAAATCATTTCATTTAAAGATCTTTTCA
Organism: Pygocentrus nattereri; assembly: GCF_015220715.1. Classification (NCBI taxonomy): domain Eukaryota; kingdom Metazoa; phylum Chordata; class Actinopteri; order Characiformes; family Serrasalmidae; genus Pygocentrus; species Pygocentrus nattereri. Next base: position 25,806,189 of record NC_051215.1, on the reverse strand, counting down.
AGCCCCTTAGTCCTTGTTCTGCCGAGAGCCAATCTATGTCATATTTCTTGAGTGCTGGATCCTCTGATGTTGATTATTGATCTGAGCTGTCCACCATTTCCACATCTTCTCCATCAATGAAACCAAAGTTAGTGGTCTTTCTTGTTATCACAGCTTTAGTCTTCTTATGTGCCCCATAGCGATATTCATTAATGAAGCAATGCCATCTCTATGAGATGACATATTGATATAGATGGGTTTCAACACTGGGCTGTTATCAGCAGAAAATGTTGGCATGGATATTGAATAGAATAATAATTTTAAAAAAAAGTACAATGAATGTGACGCAATCCTGTAACAAATCTATATTGAAACAGCTTTCACTCTCACTGCATTAGCTGCACAATTCTTCCTTTTTAGTTAACAGTGATAGAGTCGCTATCATTTTTAGATCATTAGAAGTCCTTCAATTTAAAAAGCTTAGTAGATTTTAAAGAAAATATATTCCATTGGCATCAGAAAAACTGGTATTGCTCCCTCTCTAATAAATGCTCACAGCACCTAAATTATTTTCAGTATGTTATTCATCACCGTTTCACATAATATTCAAAATCCCTTTGCAACGTCAGAGTGGGTAACCAGAAGAGCCGTTTCTGGGGGTTAACAGATAGAAAGCCACAAATATAAACAAAAGAACACAGACAAACCGTGAACAGTAGTTATTTGGGGATTAAATAACCAGGGAGTTCAGCATGGCAATATGAATCTGGAGCTGGTTCATGCAGTAGGCATAGCTCTACTGAATGCATTATCTTTTTAGATTGTTTAACAGTGTAGCAGTGACAAAAAGAAAAAAAACAAGGTGTCAAGAAGAAGAAGAAAAAAAAAAAAGAACACAGAAATCACATATACACTCACCAGCCACTTTATTAGGTAAACTGAGCATCAGAATGGGGAAGAAGTAAGTGACTTTGATGGGCTGGTCTGAGTATTTCAGAAACTGCTAATCTACTGGGATTTTCACGCACAACCATCTCTAGAGTTTACAGAGAATGGTCTGAAAAAGAGAAAATATCCAGTGAGCGGCAGTTGTGTGGACGAAAATGCCTTGTTGGTGTGAGCGGTCAGAGGAGAATGAGCAGACTGGGTCGAGATGATAGAAAAGCAACAGTAACTCAAATAACCAACAAAATCTCTGAGGAATGTTTCCAACACCTTGTTGAAAGTCTGCCATGAAGAATTAAGGCAGTTCTGAAGTCAAAAGGGAGTCCAACATTTTACTAGTGAAGTGTGTCAGGCTTGATAAAATGTTATATATGATATTGATATGATATTGGGCTCTAATATACATGCAGCTGTTTGCTGTCTGAAAGTACAATCAGAAGGCTCCATATGTTTCAATGAAGCCCTGGCTGAAAAGAGAAGGCTCTGTGTGCGTCGACGGAGCCCGAGCTTGGGGCTCTAGGATACTAAGGGAGAGAGATGGGCCCCATGCTTTAGAATAAGCTGAAGCTATTATAATAGGAACCAGACGTGAACTATACCTTAAAGACGACAACAACTGGGGTATAAATTTCTGCTCCCGAAGAGACTGGGCAGAGAACATTTGGCACGTTTCTCTCCAAGCTGGTTCACGAAAGCTTGATCCTGACTTCGATCTCTAAATGCAAATAAACTTCTTTTTCATGCAAGAGACGGGTGTCACCGAAAAGTTTCTTCCTTCACCTTCACAGCATCGCTACTGAAATAAACTACACTAGAAAAGTGTGCCTAATAAAGTGGCCAGTGATTGTATAGCTGAACAGCTGGGCAGCGTGCATGCTGACAGTTTGACATTTCTAACTGTCCAGACTGTCATATATAGGATAAAAGCTTCCGTTTTCATTTTTCCATTAGCTAGACAAACTTTCTTTACAGCAAATAAACAAGAATAGGAAATGATGAGCAAATGTGCAGACTTTAGAAAAAAAAAGCTACACACAGGGGTTAAAGGGGAATTCCACTGATTTCTCAAATGTCTTGCAGAATTCTGCTGTTGAGATGTAACTAATTCGGGGTGGTTTGATGAGAAACAATTCTTTGTAGAGAAACCTAGTGACTCTTTACAGTGGTGGTGATAGGAACCAGGGGTCACAATGGCTACAACATAAATATAGCCACTACATTTGGAAACCGTATTTCCAAAAAAGATGGAGTGCTTAGCAAAAAGGAAACAAAAACTGAATGTTATGATGTGCAAATCATTTAAACCACATATATAAATGAAAATAAACTCTTAGATTCTTTAGAACGAAACATTTCATACCAAACCACTCTGAATGACTTTGTTTACACCTTTACAACTGAATTACACAGAGAATTAGCAGCGGCCCCCTTTAATATTTTCTCTCCCAAGTTAGCTTTTAGGAAATAAAACGTTCATTTTCATAAACAAAAGAAAGAGACTTGTGCTGTCCTCTTTTTTTTATTTTTGGAAGAACTGCAATCATTTCCCATTCTGTGACAGGCATCAGTATAATGCAACGCCCATCTGGTGGAGTCAGAGTGGCTGGCCTCCGACCGCAAGCGAGCACATTACCTTTTGAAAATTAGAGCGATGACAAAGTCCGGGCTGACTTTTATTCGCCAGTCACACTCCTTTCCTGGCGGGTAGGGCTGAGGATAGTTGGGTGATAGAATTACCCCAGCAGGTCCTGTCACATTGCCTCCACAGGTAGCTATCACAACAAGGAGAGCGAGGGCGAGAGATAGCTTTAACATGAGGGCTTCAATAAATACACACACACACATACACAAGCGGACGATGAGCACCGTTTGCTGAATTGATTACACAGTGATTACTCTGGGTTCATTATCTGAAGGACAATAACAGGTGAAGGACTCTGGGAACATAAAAAAAGGCGGAGATCAATAATGCGATGAATTATCAAGAAGATTTAGTAGAGCTCAGTACAATTATCTGGAAGGATATGTAAATGTCACTTCTCGATCTTGAAAGTAATAATTAATATATCAAATGCAGTGACCTAAGTGATACCGACAGGCTGGCTAGTCACCAAGCATGAAAACAACCTTGGTCGCAAGTGCTTATGCCTCAGTCTCTGCACTCTTAAGAGCAACTGAGAACATTGAAGTGCAGTAACATGGCAACCAGTTTGGAGACACAATCTGAATATAGATATTCTTTGAAAAAAGTGCTCCCTGACGCATATGGCTTCCCAATACACGGCAGAAGGTGGTGAAGAAAAAACGAATAGAAAAGAGGACAATTAGAGGTCCAGGATCAGGCGATAGCGAGCACACACTCTAATTTATCCATCCATCCATCCATCCATCCATTATCTTCCGCTTCTCCGGGGTTCGGGTCGCGGGGGCAGCATCCTAAGCAATGAAGCCCAGACCTCCCTTTCCCCAGCCACTTCCACAAGCTCTCCAAGGGGGATTCCGAGGCGCTCCCAGGCCAGCTGGGCGATATAGTCGCGCCAGCGTGTCCTGGGTCTTCCCCGGGGTCTCCTCCCGGGTGGACTCGCCTGTGACACCTCCCGAGGGAGGCGTCCAGGAGGCATCCTAACCAGATGCCCGAACCACCTCAGCTGGCTCCTCTCGACGTGAAGAAGCAGCGGCTCTACTCCGAGTCCCTCCCGGATGACTGAACTTCTCACCCTATCTCTCAGGGAGAGTCCAGACACCCTGCGGAGGAAACTCATTTCGGCCGCTTGTATTCGCGATCTTATTCTTTCGGTCATTACCCAAAGCTCATGACCATAGGTGAGGGTGGGAACGTAGATCGACCGGTAAATCGAGAGCCTTGCCTTATGGCTCAGCTCTTTCTTTACCACAACAGACCGGTAAAGAGCCCGCATCACTGCTGACCCAGCACCAATCCGCCTGTCAATCTCCCGCTCCCTTGTACCATCACTCGTGAACAAGACCCCGAGATACTCGAACTCCTCCACTTGAGGCAAGAGCCTATCCCCGACCCAGAGAGGGCTCTCCACCCTTTTCCGCCTGAGAACCATGGTCTCGGATTTAGAGGTACTGATTCTCATCCCAGCCGCTTCACACTCGGCTGCAAACCGATCCAGCGAAAGCTGAAGTTCGCGGCCTGATGTCCCCAATAGGACCACATCATCTGCAAACAGCAGCGATGTGACCCTGAGGTCACCAAACCGGACACCATCCATCCCTTGACTGCGCCTAGAAATTCTATCCATAAAAATTATGAATAGAATCGGTGACAAAGGGCAGCCCTGACGGAGTCCAACTCTCACTGGGAACGAGTCTGACTTACTGCCGGCCATGCGAACCAAACTCCTGCTTTGTTTGTACAGGGCCTGAATGGCTCGTAGCAAAGAGCCATGTACCCCGTACTCCCGAAGCACCTCCCACAGAATACCCCGGGGAACACAGTCGAATGCCTTCTCCAGATCCACAAAGCACATGTGGACTGGTTGGGCAAACTCCCATGAACCCTCCAGAATCCTGGAGAGGGTGAAGAGTTGGTCCAGTGTTCCACGACCAGGGCGGAACCCGCACTGTTCCTCCTGGATCCGAGGTTCGACTATAAGCCGGACTCTCTTCTCCAGTACCCCTGCATAGACCTTGCCAGGGAGGCTGAGGAGTGTGATTCCCCTGTAGTTGGAACACACCCTCCGGTCCCCTTTTTTAAAAAGAGGCACCACCACCCCAGTCTGCCAATCCAGTGGCACCGCCCCCGATGTCCACGCAATGTTGAAAAGGCGTGTCAGCCAAGACAGCCCCACAACATCCAGAGCCTTGAGGAACTCAGGGCGGATCTCATCCACCCCTGGAGCCTTGCCACCAAGGAGCTTCTTAACTACCTTAGCGACTTCGGCCTCAGTAATGGACAAGCCTATTCCCATGTCCCCAGACTCAGCCTCCTCACTGGAGAACGTGTCGGTGGGATTGAGAAGGTCCTCAAAGTACTCCTTCCACCGCCCAATGACGTCTTCAGTCGAAGTCAGCAGCACACCATCTCCACTATATACAGTGCTAGTGGCACACTGCTTTCCCCTTCTGAGTCGCCTGACGGTTTGCCAGAATCTTTTCGGAGCCGACTTAAAGTCACTTTCCAAGGCCTCACCAAACTCCTCCCATACACGGGTTTTTGCCTTGGCGACAACTGAAGCCGCAGATCGCTTGGCCTGTCGATACCTGCCAGCTGCCTCTGGTGTCCCACAGGCCAACCATGCCCGGTAGGACTCCTTCTTCAGCTTGATGGCATCTCTCACCTGGGGTGTCCACCACCGGGTTCGAGGATTACCGCCCCGACAGGCACCAACTACCTTACGGCCACAGCTACAGTCAGCCGCTTCAGCAATGGAGGAACGGAACATGGCCCATTCTGAGTCAATGTCCCCCACCTCCCCCGATATCTGGTCAAAGTTCTGACGGAGGTGTGAGTTGAAGATCAATCTGACAGGTTCTTCTGCTAGACGTTCCCAGCAAACCCTCACTATACGTTTGGGCTTGCCTGGTCTGACCGGCATCTTCCCCCACCACCTGATCCAACTCACCACCAGGTGGTGATCAGTTGACAGCTCAGCTCCTCTCTTTACCCGAGTGTCCAAAACACATGGCCGCAAGTCCGATGACACGACTACAAAGTCAATCATTGAACTGCGGCCTAGGGTGTCCTGGTGCCATGTGCACTTATGGACATCCTTGTGTTCAAACATGGTGTTCGTGATGGACAAACTGTGGTTTGCGCAGAAGTCCAAAAACTGAACACCACTCGGGTTCAGATCAGAGAGGCCATTCCTCCCAATCACACCCCTCCAGGTCTCACTGTCATTGCCCACGTGAGCATTGAAGTCCCCCAGTAGGACAATAGAGTCTCCAGGAGGAGCACCTTCAAGCACCCTTCCCAAGGACTCTAAGAAGGCTGGGTACTCTGAACTGCTGTTCGGTGCATAAGCACAGACAACAGTCAGGACCCGTTCCCCAACCCGAAGGCGTAGGGAAGCTACCCTCTCGTCCACCGGAGAAAACCCCAACATACAGGCACCGAGTCGAGGGGCTATGAGAAAGCCCACACCTGCCCGCCGCCTCTCACCATGGGCAACTCCAGAAAAGAATAAAGTCCAGCCCCTCTCAAGGAGATTGGACCCAGATCCCAAGCTGTGTGTTGAGGTGAGCCCGACTATATCTAGCCGGTATCTCTCAACCTCGCGCACCAACTCAGGCTCTTTCCCCGCCAGTGAGGTAACGTTCCAAGTTCCAAAAGCCAATTTCAGCAACCGAGGATCAGAACGCCAAGGCCCACGCCTTTGGACACTGCCCGATCCACAACGCACCGAACCCCTACTACTGCCCCTCCCATTGGTGGTGGGTCGATGGGAGGGGGGACTCATGTAACTCCTTCGGGCTGGGCCCGGCCGGGCACCATGAGTAAATGCCCGGCCACCAGACGCTCGCTGGCGAGCCCCTCCCCCAGGCCTGGCTCCAGGGTGGGGCCCCGGTAACCCTGTTCCGGGCAGGGTACACAAGTCCTGCTTTTGTGTCTTCATAGGGGTTATTATGGATCACACTTTGTCTGACCTGTCACCTAGGACCAGTTTGCCATGGGAGACCCTACCAGGAGCTTTTGCTCCAGACAACATAGCTCCTAAGATCATTCAAGCACGCAAACCCCTCCACCACGATAAGGTGGTGATCCAAGGAGAGGACACTCTAATTTAGGAAACAATAAACTAGCTAGCTAACAATAAACGTTACATAACTCGCTTAAATTCCTATGAAGTGCTCTACATGCAAGGACAAACAGTCTGTGACATCAAAAGCCATATCCTGAACATAAGCAGGAGTCTAGAGATATTGTTCGGATTTACATTGCATGATTGCTTATATACATATTTAGATATTAATATAACAAAATACATTTGATTATTATTCTGCATCTGCACTTTATCTGGTTGTTTCCATGTCTTCACTCAACAGTAAATAATACCTATAATAAACAAGAGTGCAATAAATTCAATTAAGAACATTTAAAATATCTTCTTTTACTCAGAAATGCAAATGCTGTAGCTGCTACTCTAACAGTTAGCACAATGGCATAATACATGACATTGCGTAATAATATAATTCAAATATAAAAATTAGACCATGCTTTTCTCACTGGCAATAAATGAATTCTATGGATAAAAGCTGTGGTTCCTTTTCCCACTTCTGGAGCCGCACCACCCTGTATGTCTTGGTGTTCTCCTGTTCTATCACTCACTTCACCTCAGGAAGAGCTTATTCATCACTTCATTATTAGCAGGGTACTCTAAAATGTACAAGGCAGTTACACTCTACAACCTGATCTGAGAGCCACTGGGCCAAAGACATGTTTTGGCAGAAAAATAAAATTGACATAATTTTGAACTGGAGCTACAGCACTACTGTAACCCAAGTCTCTGACCTCTAGACAGATTTTGTGACACAGGGGACGTTCAGGCCACATCTTTCCAAATTCTCAGATACATTTCGTTTCATTATTGTTGATAGTACACCGCAAACTGGGACTGGGAAAAAGGCATCATTTGTCATCCACAGCTGATCTCTCTAGTCTCTTATTCAACATGGAGGAAAAGCTACTTTATGCTGTTGAACAAATTGAGCTTCATGCCCCTCACAAAGACTACCATCATCTGATCATGAGAGTTTTCTATTTATTATTATACATGTTTTCTCTGCAAATTGCATGCAATTCCACCAAAGAATCCAAATCCAAAGTCTCCAAATCCCCCAACCCCCTGTATGATGGGATAATATATAATGTTTATTGATTGTTTCAGTCCTTTTCCCTCTCTCAAATCACTGTCCCAATCTCGCTTGTCAATCAAATGAATTAAACTGCTTCAAAGAAATAAAGCGTTGTCTGAATGTCCCCATAGACATCCGTTACTTATTAGCTACATAAGCCTTATAGCTCCAGTGCAATACTATGACAGCACACTTCAGATGTCTTGACCAATTGACGACATTTGTGGTAAAGAGAAAATCCTTTCAAAATCCTCACCAAGACGTTGAAGTCCCACTATACTGCCTGTAAAAACTGCATAATTACACATGCAACAACAATATAACTACTACATACATTTCTATGAAGCCCTGGTTGTCCAGCTTTTCTGATTGGCACAAAAATGGCTTAAATACCTAAATTATGAGAGCACTTGTGCTGCATCTTCTCAGGAAATGTCAAGGAAACACTTCGCTAGGTACTACACCATACTTATGCTGTTACCATGTTGTTATCGTTACCTAATATTTCTGGTATTAAACCATTCTGTAATGTAGGAAATTAAACACCATGTTACAATCAGAAAAGTCTTGTTAATACAAATGTAAGTAGCCTCACTCTATTACACATTATATAATTACAAAAGACAAAATACGCTGTGGCAACTACTCAAGACACACTTGTGTAACTACATGTAAAGACTAAAGCTGATACAAATGTTTAATTACATATGCTGTACCTCTGAAATACTTCTGTAACACTAAATGCATCAAAAGTAATTACACTGTTGCTGCATGTATTGTTAATATGTAACTACACAGTTACAACAGACACTTTATTTACGTGGGACTGCTAGGAAGGAAAGAAACAAAACTGTGGAAAGACGCAGCTGTAGCTGACCTATGCAGGTGGGAGGGTCAGGCTGCCAGAAGAAGCGGTTGTTGAGCTGGACACACGTGATCTCGGATACACCCTGGACCTGGTAGCCTGGGTCGCACTGGAAGGAGATGGTGTCACCCGGCTCTCTGCTGTCCCCATAGCGGCTGCCGTTTTGGGGGATGCCTGGGTCGTTGCAGGTTGAGGCAGTTGTAGCTGAAGTAACGTAGATAAATTTTAGATTAGTTTAAGATCAGTGGGGCATACATCAGAGACCAAGGGGTGGGAGGGGGGCAGAGAGAGATAGAGGGAGACACAAAGAGAGAGCGAGCGAGAGAAGCAGAGACAGCTGCTCTCCTCTAAATATGCCATGCTGTGAGCCTCCCAACAACTCACATGACAGCGTCCATATGCATATGATCTCTGCTGCATATCTACAGAGATACAAAAAATAGCCCTATTTCATCTACTTTGTCACATTTCAAGCACAAGTTTAATTATACAAGTTTCACAGCAGCGTGTATGAGTAATTAGGGCCCTTTGAGCGGTATATTTCTGACACTATACACTGGAAATAAATAGAACAGGAATGAAACGCGTGAGCTGAAAACTACAGACAGAATAGAGGATATGACAGTGAGGGAGATGAAACAAGGGCGAGAGACAGCGAGAGGAAGCTGGAGAGGGAGAGCAGGAGCTGCTTACTGGAGAACTGGATGGAAAAGCCCGACTTGCTGATGAAGTAGTCGCTGTCGAACTGCAGTGTGAGGATGTTAAAGGTGCTGTGCGTGTCCTCGGGCAGGAGGGAGCCGCTCCACTCCTTCAGCAGGATCCCGCTCTCTGCCGGGCCATCCCATACCTTCAGAATGTCGTGGTCCACCTCAGTGTCAAAGACGATGAAGTGGAGGCTGCAGACATCAAAACACATATGCTTGCTCACTTCACTGTTAGAGGCCAGGGGTTCTTCACCTCTTAAAATCCTAAAAGGCTATTATTTAGTAACTACAGGGACTCCAGTGTAAACTGACTGAGCTGTTCTTAGGTTTTAGAAGTGATAAATCCTTGGACCTGCTGGCTAATGTTATTTTGCTATACTATTCAAACGTTATAACTTAAATATTTACACAGCAAGTAACTCAAACCTTAATAAAATCTCTTCTAAGTGCCATATTGACTGAAATTTTAGCATAGAATTTCTCCACTTGTTTTAAGAACTACAAGTGATAACCCTAAGGGTTCACATGTAAGGCCATTCATCAACTCACTCTCATAAATACATTACTGTTCAAAATTCAGAGACTGCCTATCATTTATTTCCAAATGGGCAGTAAGCACAACTTGTTAATTCTGTCACCTCACAGCAAGAAGGGCCTGTGTTTGGTTCCCTGGACGGTTGACCAGGGTCCTTTCTGTGTGGAGTTTCCATGTTCCCCCCATGTCTATGTGGGTTTCCTCCACAGTCCAAAGACATGTTATCAGGCCAACTGGACATGCTAAATTGCCCCAGGTGTTATTGTGTGCGTGAATGTATATCTCTGTCTATCTATCCTGTGATAGACTGGCCACCTGTCCAGAGTGTATCATGCCTTCCGCCCAGTGACCACTGGGATAGAGTCCAGCACCACCAGTAGTGTAGTGTGCATAAAAAACATTATGTGGTTGACACCTGCTATAATTTTCATTGTGGTGAACTTCTCCACTTGATTCAATGAGCTGCAAATGACAATACTAAGGCCATGTACTTGGGCCCACACTCTTATAGCTACACATATTACATATTAGTTTAAGAGGAGCTCCACCTTTTTTATATTTCAACATGATTCAATTGTTGAGAGTCAAACAAGGACTTTAAGAATTGTACAGAAACGTGAGTATGTGCGTTTAGAGTGACATTCACTCTAATGTTTTGAGAAAGGTGGTGGTAGGAACCAGGGACTGTGAGTCTACATTGCAAATATAGCCATTTCATTTATTATCCAAAATGACCAGTGAACCTACATGTGTCCTCTGAGTTTTCATATGTAATGTCGATGGTAAAATGGTGGTAAACGTAATAAATAAGCTTTTGGGAGACTCATTTTGCTTCACACCACCCTACAGGCACCTCCTCAATATAAATGGGTTTTAAAACCAAGGTTTAGGCCAAACCTTCTCAAAACTGTTGTAATCATTTCATATAATAACGTTCTAAGATGTAGCTTTTAGAGGCATTGAACTCTTTAGATATCTGGTTCCTATCACCACCAGTGTGAACGTGTGAGTGGCACATCAAACCATTTTGAATGATTTTGTTTGCATCTTAACCATTTCATTATGCAGCCCTTTTGAAAAACTGGCGGAATTCCCTTTTAACAGCCTTTATTGAATAATAAATCTCATGGCTGAAGGGGTTCAACTCACACTAACGGCTGTAAATCACTGGTTCCTAACCCTGCTGTTCAAGCTGCCCACATTACCTAGCTCTAAAGAAAAAAAGGAGCATGATTTAAATATGTCAAGTGGTTGCACAAAAATACAATGTATTACATCAACACAATTGCTGTCTTTCACTTTACTTATTTAGCAAGAATTGTGTTGATGTAACATATTTCATTCATGTGCAACCACTTGACACATTTGAATCATGCAATTTCCTAGCACTGTGTTTTTTTCAGTGTGCTTCAGTTCAGGAAGAGCTTGTAAATTAGCTAAATAGTTGAATCAGGTATGTTAGAGCAGAGCAATATGCAGAACACGGTTATTCCTTGACCAGTATATCACTTGTAACTCTAACTCCAAGGAAGAGTGTGCTTATCTGGAATCTCATATTTCTTTTTCCCATTTACCACCATTTTACCATCAAATTACCATCAACATTACATTAAAAATGTAGGTTCACTGGTCATCATTTCAACACACCAGTCATCCTTTACGTCATCTAAAAATTTCATGGTGAATGGACCAATACAAATGCTTTAAAATCACTTGGAACAAAATCTCTTTACATTGACTTACATTGAAAGGTTAGAGTTTTTTTTGCCTTTTCCTGTAAAGTTACTATCTTAGAGATACTTGTTTTTCATTAGACAGTGACGATATCTACCTACTCAGCCCACAACAGCTCAGCCACGCCTGCTGTTGCTGAAGTTCTAAGGAGCGTTTTAGTCTGAGCTGTTTTCTGGTCATGGTAACAATTGAATATGGTCATTTTTGGTACCTACACAAACTGAAATACAGATAAAAAGTGAAAAGAAATTAAATGCAAGTAAAATGTATGATATGGGCTTTTTAGTCCTGCAATTCAACCCTATGGGAGTAAATTTATCTCCAATCTCAGGATTACTGTCTCAGTTCAGTGCGATTCAGTGCAATCAGTTCTATTTATTGCAATTAGTTGGTGGACAGTAGATGCAGCTACTCAAACCAGCTGAAAGCCCAGTTAACTTTATTTTTACAGATTAAATTTACAGAGTCGCTTAAGTCTTATAGTTCAACATTTATGTTCTATAATTCAACTGTGTGGGTATAAATGTAACTCAGTGTTGATTTGCACGCCACAGTTTTTTTCTTTTTTAGATTTTAAATAATTCCACTTCCTGTAATTATTTAAACTGTGTTGGGGGCCCAGTTTCCACATCAGTAAAACATTCTTAACTTGCACGTGAACAGAGAAAGCAGACAAAGTGATCTTCACCCTTCCATCTCCTCCTTCTTATGAGGTTGTGTGTACTGCCATAGTGCCCCTTGGCTATTTGCCTTGAGTCAGCCTTTCAAAATTGCAAGGCTGCTGTGCAAATTTGCAGCTCCGATTATTTAGATCCAACAAGGCCACGGCCTGTCCTCACATCAACTGCAGCAAACGTTAGCAAAGCGAAAACACTGCAGACAAGCCATTCATCAATAGTAGTCACAACAACGTTAAATGGCCCTTTGGGATCTGTGGGTGGACATCTTTGGGCTCCCTTGTTGGTGACGTGAGTGTAAACACAGAACTGTTTATCCAAATACTTCAACCGGTCTCGATATTTCTGTACCGAGAGAGACACTGACTGCAAATTTGAGGGAAAACCCATTCCGTTCTGAAATAATAGAGCGCATCCAGTAGTGCTGTCAAATCACACCATTGCCACAATCTCTTCTTTAAACTGAATTGGCTTACCTGATGTTCAGCCCATTTTTGAAAGCCTAATTGGCTTATCTCTGCTTGTGTTCGCCGTTTTCTCTCCTCTACTCTTACGATAATGGACTTGAAGTAACAGATGCCAGCCAGCGGTAGGCCTCATAGCGGGACGGCGATGCAATCACCATGCCATGTTATAAGTTGTGTGGGAATTACATGGGAATTAACAGAGGCACAGTGAAAAATCCACACCCTGCTGTCAAGCTGGGGCCCAGAGAGGAATTCATGGATTTTCGGTACCTGATGGTTTTCCCTGTATCGGCCTCAATGGACCAGGTGCAGTGGAGGTTGTTGTCGTAGGGGGCCGGGTAGCCGGGAGACAGGATGCGACCAGATGTGGCACCGCTGATGTGGCCTCCACACTCCGCTACGCAAGAGAAGCACAAAAAAGAAACACTATTGTATGCACTCCGTTTTTTTTTTCACAGATATTACTTACATATAATTTATGCAGTATTCCCCCTTACTCTAAACATAATCTATGGAGCCAGGAGGCTAACGTAGCTAACATGTAATGGGTGTTTATTAGCCATTTGTTTTCATTCATTAGTCACTCATTTGCATCACACTTTCATCTCACCACACGCAATTCAATTTCAAATAGATCTGCTTATGTGGTTTTTGACCGTAGATATACAGCTGTGTGCAAAGATCAGGCGCCCCTAGTGAAATTCAATGTTTTTTAATTTTCTAAGTAAATAAGTTTTCACGTCCTCTACATAAAACACACTGCACATTTTAATGGACGGTTACTGTTTATTGGTTGAATTTAACATACTTGAGGGAAAAATACCTAAATTGAGGCATGTACAAACATTACAGCATATGTAATATTTTTTCATCTTAAAAAAATCTTAAATTCACCAAATAAACAGAAATTATGCATTAAAATTTGCAGAAAAATGACATTTAAGTTTGTTTAAGCATCAGAATTGAGTACATTTCTTTCACCATTCTTTCAGCATTTTCTTTTGAAGTCTTTGGTAATGAATAACACCAATTTTCACATCTCTACTGGAGTCATTATTTTATATTAGCATCCAAAGTTAACTAAAGTGAATACCCACCGCTTCATGCTGGGTTTAATACTACTTATAGCAGCTCTACGTAATCGGTGACACTTAAAGCTGGTAAGACTTTTTTTTGCTTTGCTGTTGTTCAGCAAATCTCTTTGCTCTGAATATTACTAAAAGATCGTCCGAGTCCAACAGTTATCTGAGCTATCAAAAGATCTGGTCAATCATGAGTTAGTCAAAGTCGTAGTATTATACGTTTTAAATGGTCCACTTCATATACAGGTTGTTTGTGACTACAAACGTGCGTTACAGGCACTCCTGCATTCCCTGCAGTTCTAGGTTGCACACCCTGTCCAAATCCTATTTATAAATGACATAATAACAATATTGTTTTTCACTCCTGCCTTTTGCAGGAACCCAAAGCAAGCTATAGCAGTGCCAAGATGATTCGGGAATACAGTAGCTACTTATAGAAGGGCTTTTTTTCCCTTAATCCTTATATCCACATTTTATTACTTAATTTTTTCATTTCTTATTAAATTTTTCACATTTTATAATAATAGTGATAAAATGAATTGACATTTTGTATTTTATTCTATTGAAACTACTTAATTTATGCTGAACATTTGTTGCTGAAACTGTATTGATTGATGATTTTGGTTTTAAACAGAAATTCATTCATGGCATCACCTTTAAACCGAGGCATCAAGCCTTTAAACAATTAATCTATAGATCAAAATGGCCCTAAGATGATCAGAACCATACAATCAGAATGGACACGGCTGAACGAAGTTCATTCCAAACACCTCTACCTACTTTAAAGCTTCGAGAATCCTGCTAGTCCTCACAGTCTTTCTTCGACGTGTGAAACATGATGTCGGCTCAAAGGGAAAGGAAACGGCCTTATTATGTTGACTAATTCAAACAAATGAATACAATGACCGCTCTGGGCAATATCATCCATTTTCCATGCCAAGCACCTGCAGTATATCTCATTCAAGGCGTTTTAATTAGGGCACGGGGACTGGAGCGATGCAGAACGGCACCATGTGTCTCCTTTCAAAGGTGCACATTCGAAAAGTGCTGGGTTGGTTTAAAAAACCAATCACAGATGCTTTGAGCAGTTCTGAGCAAAGAGAGATCCTTACGTCGTCTCTCAGCGAAGCGCTGGGCTCACAGTTCCATGCAATTACACTGAATAAACTCTCTTATGGATGCACTTTACTGTACACTTGCTGGCCTCTTTATTAGAAACGCATATTTTATACTTCCACTCAAATTGTGCATCAACAAATGGATCTCTATCTGTAAACAAGCAGAGTGGAGCTGTAAGATACAGTACTGTAAAAAATCAGAGATCACACATCATTTGTTATCTACAGTAAAAACAGGCATTAAAGTATATTTTTTCAGAATCAGGAAAAAAAAAAAAAAACAGAAAATGACAGAAGCCTCAACAACCAAATATAATATCAGCGTTTTCAGGGTTTAGTGTGTCCACTCTTTACCTTTATTACAGCCTACACTCTTTTTAGAAGACTTACTTTCAACTTTTTAACACTCTGTACACTGATCCTCTCCTGTACTCCACCTCCCAGAATCCTCCAGGTGAGCATGTGATACTCACCATACCTGCATAAGCCAATCATTGACCGCTCTCCAGATCCTGGTCACCTGAATTCTGACCAAGCCCCCATGACTGCCATCTACTCCATCCGGTAAAGACTGGCTCACTTTGCTCACTGATTTGTGAAGTAATTTCACGACGTGTTTTAGTGCACACTGAGTGTTCTTTCTCTGCTGCTGCTCTGTGTTTGACCCGGCTTGTTTTTTTAACCTCGTTTTTTTTGTATGTGTCCTTTTCGGCTGGGTTGCTTGTTCTCCACCTCTGTTTGTCTATTAACTATCCATTTGATGTCTCTAATGACTGTTAGTAGTCTCTCTCTGGTCTGTTTTGCTTTGTTTCATTGATCCTTGTTATACTGAAGTCTCAAATGTTTGCTTTTACCACAAGTGTCTGGTCTACTCAGACAGATCACACTTTGACTCATCAGACCACAAAACGTTCCTCCACTTCTTTCCTCTGAGATATGTAATTTGTGTTGTAGTGCGAATTTGCTCCTTGTTTGTCTATTTTCTTTCTCTTCTTGAACAGCCACACATCCTTTCAGACCCATAGCGCTGAGTTGTCTTCTCACAGTGGAAGGATGGACAGAAACACCTGTGGATGTTTTCAGATCTGAAGCAGCTTGTTTTTGTCCTCTCTCTCAAAGTCGAAAGTTTTAAGTGCTGTTTATCTGATGGGGGCAGTTTTTGTGTCTACCAGGTTTTCCAGGTGGTTGTTATGAGTCACATTTTCTCTGTAGCTTTTAATCAGTTTTGGTTTCTCCTGTTTTTCCCTTTTTTCCCTTTGATGATCCCCTCTTTTATCACTGCAAAGGCCGAAACAGTCATTTTGACAGTTCTGAAATTCTGATATGATAATTCAGACAAAATGAAACCCCCAGATTTACTGTTCACTTACTGTTATTAAACTAGTGCATATTTCAGTCTGACATTTTAATGAGCTCAATATTTAAAGGATCAGTGTTTCTATCTCTTGAGGCCACTGGCGGTCATTAGACTGTTTTTCGTCTCTGCGAGTGAAATCTGTCCTAATTAATATTTAACCATACCAAAGGATTTAAATTATATATATATATATATATATATATATATATATATATATATATATATATATATATATAATGTTAATTTTGTGAATACAGGTGACCATTTTTTTAAGCATATGTGCATTTATGAACATTTCTTCAAATTGTCTGTGGAAGTCAGTATGACTGGCTATTTAGCAGTAAAAAAGCAAGACTTTTGCTGCATGGTAACACTGGTACACATGGTAAGTTCACTGAAGAAAGAACTTAATTTGAAAGAAAATCTGTGGTATCTGTATAGCCTCTGTTGTGTAATACTAGTACTGACCCATATGGATTCATTTATAAATTAATTTCAAATCCCAGAATTGAAATTGGTTTTCCAGACGTTTCTTGTAACATAGTCCAACAATACAAAATTAGTTTTTACAGTTATTCACTGTTGTGGTATAAATAAGTGGTCAAAAAGACCTTTCTAGCGGATATTCAAGTGATCCAACCTCTGTTCTCTTCAGAAGTATTGGTAAAAATCTTCTGAAAAAAATGTGCACTTCACGGCCGTTTTCCTTGTTGCACCGTGTTCCTGGAGGAACATAAATTTACTCCACTGTGTGCTTGTACATAGATGGAATGGCAATAAAAGCCTCTTGGCGTCAACTGGAAATAAATAAATCAATAAATAAATGATGGTCTCCGAATTTTACAAGGTATACTGTTAAGTGTTTCTAATAAAGGGGCCAGTGTATGTTCTTAGAGGTGAATGAACAAAGAAAGTGTGAAGATTTAGTATGTTTCACAGTCAGTTCTGCATGCGTATTCAAACTGAAAAAGGATAATTACAGAGTAGGTAGCAGCTAAATTTGCTGCTTTAACAAAGACTTGGGCCCACCGCTAGTAACATGACAGCACAGGCAAGGATCATCCCATTATAGCTCGACTCACAGGATTTTTTAGGTTGGTATTGTTATACTTGAGCAGCACTGTACTAATATTTTCCTTTGTGCGGGTTTTAAAAGTCATTACTCTACCTTACACAGCACAGCAGACTTCTGCTGCCTCACATGCTCTTATAAACGCCTCAACACAATTGAAATCCACTATTAAACGAATTAACATTCCGGTCGTGCACAGAGACCTTTCTCATTTCTTTAACCAGTTTCTGAGTAATCTTCTGTCAAACAATGTACTGTATGGCTACCACTAACGGTACTCTGTGCCCGACTGAGCATTTCCATACACTAAGAAGTTCTCCATGAGACATGCGATGACATTTATCTTTCTCAAGCAAACTTTCCTTAGTCAGCTATAAATGACTCTGCCGATGTTTTTGACAGCCTCTGAAATACACCACTGCTGAAATGAATCATTTTATTATTTCCAGAATTTTTTTTTGTCTGTTTTTCCTTTCTCATCTGCCTCTGATACTATTTTTGTAAATAATGACAAATGATGACAAGCAGTTAATGGATTATTTGTGACGTAGGGTAGAAACTTCACATATCCTTGTACTACAGGCAAAATGTTTGAAACACAAAGAGCCTGAGAGAGCGCAATCACTTCAGTCAGTGAAGAAGTACAACAGTTAAACAAAACAAACGCCTAGTATTCCATAAAAAAGTCAGACTGAAGCTGGGATGGTTTTAAACCCTTCACTAACCTCATTAATCTGATGACAAACGTCATTTTTTAAGGGAACAGCTCAGAGAAAAATCTGCTATGGTAAGTTTTGCAAACGCTGTTTGATCCCAAGTAGCCAGTCAGTTAAAACATATTTGGTGTCTGAAATATGCTTTTTTACTTTAAACCCTGCCTCTATTAGGCTAATGTAGCTAATAAGCAATGGAGGCTAATACCTCAAACGACAAGCATGGTGCTAACCACACACTAAATCACCACAAATTTGCCTAAAATCATGTCAAATTGTTAAATGATCTTAAATAGTTTTGCTTATGTGGCATCTAACTGTTGAAATTCCATCCATCCATCCATCTTTTAAGCCGCTTCTCCGTCAGGGTCGTGGGGGGTTGCTGGAGCCTATCCCAGCAGTCATCCGGCGGAAGGCAGGATACACCCTGGACAGGTCGCCAGTCCATCGCAGGGCAGACAGACAGACACAGACAGTCACTCACACCCAGGGGCAATGTAACATGTCCAATTGGCCTGACTGCATGTCTTTGGACTGTGGGAGGAAACCAGAGAACCCGGAGGAAACCCACGCAGACACGGGGAGAACATGCAAACTATACATAAAAATAATAGACTCCAGATAATATGGCTATTACTACTGCTTTTAGCTATGTGACTTAATTTTGTCCAGATTCATACATAAACAGAGACCTCATAAAATCTGTTTGGGATTACTGAACAACTCTATATGTTTTGAGATAAATTACCATGATGCTAATGGATGTTCCTTAAGCCTCCTTTCCTTGTTGGTTATTTTAGCCTTGTAGCTCCAGTGCAAATTTAAAGAAGCAAAACTTAGACTCCAAACATGTCTTGGCCACCCAGCTACATTTGGTGTAAGGATAAAGTATGCAAATTAGAATTTTCCTGGATCATTCCTTTGTTTAACGCAGTCCAGGGGTGGATCTTAAAACGATAATTGTTGTGTCCTCGATTCCTCTCTACTCCGTCCTTCAGCCAGTGACCTTGAAATCAATTGAAATCTGACATCTTTGAGGATGTATAAATTCTTTCATTCCATTTGAAGGAATGGAGCAGTGAGGAGAGAGTCTTCAGACATGCATGCATCCTACAGGGAAAACTTTTTTACGCAGCACATGACATCAGTGTTTGGTACAATACTCTCCGCCTCCCCTCTGCGTTGGATATCTTCAGTTAACATGGTGGTTCTGTAAAAGGCTGAAGATTCAATTAAATTGAAGATGTATTTCAGTAAAATATGCTCATTTCAGCTTGGTAATAGGATATATATTTTTATCAAGAGCAGATCTTTTAAGTCTTGTAATAGGTGACAGACTGAAGACGACTGAATGAAGTTCTCAGTTTCTCAGTAAGGGCTTCCTAAAAATCCTTTCAGACCAATTTTCTCTGTAGCTTGTAATAATTTTTTGAACTCTAGTTTTGGAAACCCCTGGAACCTTATTTCTCTTTGACTGTCTTATTCCTTACACATGTGGATTTTCTTGTATACCTAAATGCCTCAGAAATATCTCCTGAAAAAGAACTTCTACTTACTGGCTGTTTTGACTGAATATTAAACAAATTAAATAAACCTCCGATTTTTTTTTACAGTAGTACAAAACATTTTCATGATCATTGGCTTTGATGGTTAACTGTAGACTCTGTCAAGACCTTTGTTACTGAATAACTAATACGATCATTTGTAGGCATGCTCTTACCAATGCAGGATGGTAGTGGCTTGTCCCAAACCCGACGGTCTCCACTGAGGCAGGTCAGCGTGCTGCTGCCATGTAAGGTGTATCCCGGGTTGCAGCTGTACAGCACATATGTATTGGCGAAATGGCCATCGTCCTGGATCTTGTAGCCATAGTTCGGGGTGCCTGGCTCTTCACATTTGACAAGGTCAAAGCCTTGGAAAGGGAACGGAACAGGAGGCGAGGTCATCAGAATGTAAAAGAGTTTTTTTTAAAGAAAAAAGGACATCTGTCCACTGAAATCAACCCCCTGGCAGGCAGAGGCTGATTCTTGCTTAATAATGACATAAAGGTTGTCCTATAAAAAAGGCACCTGCCCGCTGCGATTGCTGCAACCGCTGCCAGAGCAGGCAGTTTCAAATTAATATTGGCACAACATATGCTCGGCTGAAAGATCATCTTTTATCTGTGCGCTTGCCCTGTAGCTGTACGACTCATTTTATCCCCCCACGTTCCAACTGCACGCTAAAGCACTTTCAAAGGCATCGTAAACCAGACAGCCTGGAACGGAACTAGCTTGCACTCATCTACTCCACCGCCTCTCAGCTGAGCCGAGCCAAGAAGATTATGGAAAATAAAGAAAAATGATTATTTCATTTCTACTAGTTTCATTGTCCTCATTATCGTTATTTTGTTTAAATGGTTTCTGTGAAAATGACAGTATAATATGCAGATCAGCAGCAACACTGTGGTATATTTTTGCAAACTTAATTTGTCAAAAAAAAAAAATCAATAACTGTATAACAATAATCAGAAACTGCAGCAGGCTGAAGAGGTCGATATATGTAAAAGCTTTGGTTTTTGTGGCATGTCAAAAGCAATACATTCAAAATGGGCTGTTTTTGATGCTTAGACTCAATATGCAGTAGCATGCAAAACTTTGACCAACCTGGTCAAATGACATGTTTTATTGATTTCTTCTACAGGATACAAACTTAAAAATGTCTTTTTTCTGCTAATTTTAGTGCACAATTTCTATTTCTACCCCCCCCAATATCTTCCTACCTAATTAAGTATGTAAACAGTAATTGTACATTGCAGCAACCTTGCAGAAGTGTGTTCTTTATGGAGCCCCGCATTTAACATCCTGTAGAAATAAAAACAATGCGTGGCCACAACTTAGTAAGGCGTGGGAATGAGATGATTAATGCGTGGCCATGACTTAGTAAGGCATGGGAACGAGATTGTGGCTTACTAAGTCATGGTCACACATTAGGATCTTGTTCCCATGCTTTACTAAGTCGTGGCCATGCGTTATTTTTATTTCTACAGGATATCACGAGCGGGGCTCCGCAGTTCTCTGTGGAGCATGTGATCTTTTTTTCTTACTTCACATGTAATCTGACCAGGGGTGCACAAACTTTTCCATATGATTGTGTGTCAGTGGCTTGGTTTTTGTGACATCACAAATTTTATTTTTTATTTTTTAATGTCTGTTTTTGCAGCTTAATTTCTACGTAGAGAATGTATGGTCTAAAGAGTGGATGGTGAAACTTACTACATTTCTAAGGATAGAACAGTTTTCTATGTTACAGTGCCTCGAGTAAATTGCTTACTAGTGTATATCAGTTTGAAGCCCTTGCTGGTTCCTGTCCCATTGCTGTTAAACTCAATCCATAGATGGTTGGAGGTGCTATTGATGACGACGTTGGACATTTCACTTTTTGTGAAATTGCCCAGCAGTCTCGATGAACTGTCTTGGCCATCATAGACCTGTAAAAAGGAAAAGGCAGAAGACAGGAACAGCATTATTGAGAGCTGGACTGCTGCACTGCTTTCCAAGGCTTTGTCCGAAAAATGGTTCTTGAGACAGCCGCGTTCATCTCATCGTAATATTCATGGGGAGGTTTTTTTTCCTGCACCCCAAAACAAAATGTTGAATTTGGTGTCTCTGCTGATTTCGTAATTGCTTTTGGATATTACATTCATATGGAGACAGTAGCCTCCATAAAAGGAGGAAGGAAAAAAAAAAAAAGCAACACGGCAGCACGGTAGAAAATATTAAAGGTCATAAATCAATGTCAAGCAGCAGTTTTCCACTTTTCTAGTGTGGATGACATTGTTTCAAGCCCTGATGGAATAGATGATCATGTGACTCTGGCTTGCATGTTTAGAACAGGCTGCCAGTTTGCAGAAGATTGGGAATCCTCTGCCAGAGTGAAGAGATGTTTCCAGCTCCCATCTTCAGAGCTACATAAAACAAAGCACCACACAGAGATACCACCAAGCCAAAAGGATCACTTCTGGAATTGCTCACGAAGCCAGAATTAACCGTAGTCATCATTTTAACAGAAAAGTGCTTGCCAAGGGACGCGTTGGAATTGCACGCCTGGTATCGAATAAGATCGTAATGGAGTCAATTAGCTGTAACACATTCATGGAAATAATGTTTTTGGGATTAATGGAAATACCGCAGGAACGAGACTATAACAAAGATTTATGTGCATCTGATTGCAAAGCTGTTTCACTGTTTCACACTCTGGCTACTTAATTAGTGGTCATAGTAGTCTTCAGGGAGCTCCTTTCTCATATGAAGCTATGGACGCCTTGAGCGCTGAAACATAAATGAATCTATGAATAGTTAATGTCTTGGCAAAGTCACATGCCGGGTACCTTGTGGATTACAAGCTCTTACATGTTAACCATGCGGCAAACAGCAGAGGATGACGCAACGGACAAAACTCTGCCATCAAACTTCTTAATTTTCGGCCGAGCCGTGCAAAACAGCCCACACTAATCACACTAAGCTGGGGTACCTTATTAATCTATTATCTCCTCTTTAAACAGGCGACCTTTGAGAGGTGCGGGCTGATCTGGAGGGGAGTTTGCAGTGAATTAAAAATGCTGAAGGGTGTGAAGGAGCCACACTTGGCGTGCATACTTATGCTCCAGAGTGGGAGGTCAAAGCATGAAGTCAGAATTCTATTAATTCTGTATTAACAGAGTAGTTTGGGGGAAAAAAAATTCTACAAAATGTTTTGCTTATTAGGTTTTTGCACTGGGGCTACAAGGCTAATGGACGCTTATAACCTCCAATTAAAATTATGTTTACCACACGCCTAAATCTTCACACCAAAATAATCATTAATATATTACCTGTTAAAACTTTGTTGTGACACTACATATCATACTAATATGTACAGAAACGGAAAAACATGCTGCCTAGCTAAAACTTGCCTTTGAGAGCCCATTTTGGAGCTAAATTACATTCATTTTGGTGGAACTTACAATGAACAGCTGTTTCACGTTGCAAACCTCTGGGGTGAAAAACATATCAAAATGTGTAAAATTTCACTTCTAATCCAACTTTGGTAAATTTATATCTTTAACTATTAGTGCTACTGCTTTGGCTGTAATGACCTCTGATGGAAACTGAATGTAGCTACAGCTGACAGGAAGCTACTAGAAGCTTATGAGCACCAATTAACATCTTAATGTTACAAACTGCTAATTTAATCACATCATTCCAAAGAGTCAATAAACACCCTCATAAAACTTTGCTTATGACACTGTATGCCATGCTGATATGTATAAAAATGGACAAAAGCATGCTATAACTATAGGTAAAAGTAGCAGTAGCAGCCACTATGAAGCCATATGTCCATTGGTTCATATTATAGGCCCAGTCAAAGCTCTGAACCTCCAAAACAGTGCAAAGACTAATTTAACCAGTATATAAGCATAAACCTTTTAACATCTCTTGCCCTCTGGCTATAAACACATGGGAGAGATACTGCGTGATATTCACTCAGTCAGGAAACTGTATTATTATCTTATTATCTTTACTTTTGTGGTTTACTGTCTGGTAGACAAGTAAGCAAGCCTGCTAATTGCGATGGTAGCACCTTCGCTAATCACAACTGCACACAAGTCACCCCGCTGCCACCAACCACACCAGTTATCTACACTTTTTTGCTATAGATCAGTTTCAACATCATAATCTTGTGAGTTCATAATTGTCTGTTTTCATTTTGTTCACTTCCGTGTCATTACTGTTTATGGTAAGCACATTAGCTAGCTTGTTAACTTCTCCAACATGGATTTTCCTTACTCTTCTGAACTAGGATTGGTCAAGCTCATTTTGCAAGGCGATTCAAACTGCACATGTATAGTATGACTGAGGCTTAAATCTGCAAATTTTGGACTCCAAACATGTCTCGATTGATTGACTGCAGTTGAGGTAAGAGGGTAAATTAGATTACTCTAATTCCTCTAATTCTATTATTCAGAGATACTCAGAGGAGAATGGGTTTTTCTTTTGAGCTTTAGTCAAAAGCATCCCATGTCAGCATAATACACACTCACCGGCCACTTTATTAGGGACACCTGTTCAGTTGCTTGTTAACACAAATAGCTAATAAGCCAATCACTTGGCCACACCTCAATGCATTTAGGCATGTACAGGTGGTGAAGACAACTTGCTGAAGTGCAGACCGAGCATCAGAATGGGGGAAGAAAGGTGATTTAAATGGCTTTGAACGTGGCGTGGTTGTTGGTGCCAGACGGGCTGGTCTGAGTATTTCAGAAACTGCTGATCTACTGGGATTTTCATGCACAACCATCTCTAGGGTTTACAGAGAACGGTCTGAAAAAGAGAAAATATCCAGTGAGCAGCAGTTGTGTGGACGAAAATGCCTTGTTGATGTGAGAGGTCAGAGGAGAATGGGCAGACTGGGTCGAGATGATAGAAAGGCAACAGTAACTCAAATAAGCAACCAAAATCTCTGAGGAATGTTTCCAGCACCTTGTTGAAAGTATGACACGAAGAATTAAAGCAGTTCTGAAGGCAAAAGGGGGTCCAACCTTTTACTAGCATGGTGTGCCTAATAAAGTGGCCAGTGAGTGTATTTGAGCAGTCAATGCTGGCTATAATTTCCAAATTAAGATAATAAAAAAAGTCAATTTGATTGAAACGTGATTGTGTTGATCCGTATTAAATCAATAAGTTATCTATGAATTTTGATTGTGTTACTGCCCGTGATAACACATCCAGACATAAGTAAATACTGCATCAGCGTACACGCTGTAGGAGCTTAATGCATACAAATTGCTAGAATCACATTATATCGACTCACTACTGGCTGGCACTGACTCTGAGGTGCTTGGTTGCAAGGCCATGCAAGCAGCCACAAACAAAGGATCATGGCAGGCACCCGCCCTCCTCTGTGTTTGACGGGGTTAATCAGTGTTGGCTTGGTGTTAGCTTCAGTTATATGAGCCCTGCTAGCATTCTACCATTTACTGCATTCACTGTCTAGCTAAAGCTTAAGAGAACTACACATAGTTATTTATTTATTTTTTTTCCTTTTTAACCTGTCATGTCTGGCAATTTTTGCAATCGGAATGGTAATCCGAATGCACTTATGTACCAAACATATTTGTTTTCACAAGAACAGCTCTATAGGTTACTAAAGCCTATTCTTGTTAATGTTTGTATTTTATTTGTTTGGCCAGGCCTGACAGGCAATAAAGGAGAGAAAAAAGAGGACAGGAAAGAAAGAGAAAAAGGGAGAAAAAAAAATCATAATAATAATAAAAAAAATCTACACATATACATAGATCTACACATAGTTAAACTGCAAACATCAATCAGTGTCAGCTGTTAACTGTGACTGATTCTCAGCATTCGACAATGATCAAAATGACTACCTAGACTAAAATTGTCTACCTGTGGAAATCCAAAAATTTCTCCTTTGCTCACGTCTTCAGTTTCTTTCCTCTCACAGCTGAGAGGACAGCTGAGATGCTATAAAAGCCATGCAACACACCATGGCTATATTTTATCTGTCAGGATGCTTAATTGACCAAGGTGTACAGAGCAATGACTCTGTAAGCATCAATGTCATGGCAGTCGTCGTCACACTGAACAGTAGTATGTCAACAATATGATGGTGGCGACAGGTGTGACGTCAATAATCTACAAGACAGATTGTACTCTCTTTGTAGTGAAACAGGTAGCTTTTCATTGTCTTTATGTACAGACAATATCCACAATTTGTTTAGAACAGTGTATTGTGTTGTAATGTATCACTATAACAATAAAACACTGTCACATTGCCAACCTCTAATTTCAGCTAAACTGGAATTCAGATGAGAGCAATCAGCCCTACCAGGAGGAAGTCTCCTTCTCTGAGCTGGAAGGTGCTGGCTGTGAGCTGGATCCCCTTGCCGTTGTCAGTCCTCACACGGTAAATGCACTCATGGTTGTTGTCATAGTTGTTCGGATAATTTGGGGAAAGGAGGACCCCCTCACTCCCCGAGGAGGAGGCACCACATTCAGCTGGCCAGAACAGAGAGGACAGAGAGAGATGCAATGGTGTGAGTGAGAGAGAGAGAGAGAGAGAGAGAGAGAGAGAGAGGTGCACAGGGTTAGGCTGAAAGGCTACCTCTATTTTTTGTCACAATTATCAATAAAAAAGAATTACTAATATAAACAAATTTGATATCAAATGAGATAAAGCCTTTCTTGTGTTTTTGATTTTATCATTTTCATCATACTGCTTTCCACTGATTACATGCACTTACACTCCATGAAAGTAAAACCGGTGAAACTTCTTTTAATAATTTGACCCTTAAGGCCAGAGCACTCTGACTGGACAAAGACTAATTTTCTAGTGTTTGCAGTTGGCCTCAGAATTTCCAGAAAAATGAACTGACAAGCAAAATTAATTAGAATGACTAGAGAGCAGAGGTGGAGAGCAAAGGCTGTGTCAAAATTTTACTCAATTAAAAATGGAAGTATGAAGTCAAAATATACTTGAGTCAAACAGTGTGCAGCCCTAAAGATAATCAAGTATTTGAAGTAACACAGTGGTGTCCATCCATCCTCCTGAAAATCTACTTTCCTGCAGGGTCCATGCTGTTTTAAAGTGCAAGAGGAGGTGGGGGGGTGGGCAGGGGGGGGTAGTTTCCTCTAAAAAGAAGCTTTTTTGAATGTCATGCATGTTTGTGTGATCTATATATGAGCGATAAACAACATTGAGTGCTGTAGTTTATTGTTGTTGTAGTTTATTTATTGTCAACAATTTTTTTTCTTAAACAAAGTAGAAATAAAATCAGGGTTAACTGTACATGCTTAAAATGTACTTTATCGTACCATTTACTTCATTTTTACAGTTTGACCGTTCACTTCGCTCCTCTGCCATGAGGAAAAATTACAGACCTTATAACTGGACCAATTCATTGTGCACTGAACATTTTGATGTCCCTGTGATCATCATTCAACGTCGAAGCGTGTTTGTTTGGTACCCACTGGTTATAATCACTGTCCAAAGAAAACGTAAAGTTACTATTTTCTTTTTTGTTTTTCTTTTTTGTACAGTGATATGAGAAAACTGAGCACCTGAAAGCAGCATTAGCTCCAACCTGTAACCTCCAACATGGGGCTCTCCTTATCTACCACTAATGCACATTATCTATTACCACAGTACAGTAACAAAGTACAATCATTCAAATGTTCAACTCTTGTCTGGGTGGTCAAACTCTGGCCTTCAACCTGTGATTAATATACAAGCACAGAGTTAATTTTGTAAACACTAAGCTTTTGGTGGAAACAACAAAACAATCGACAGCACTGAAAATGTTAGAACAAGATAGAGCCTACAGAACTACATTTCAAATAATGGTGCTGTCTTTTATATTAAGATAAGATTGAGATAATCTGCCCATCAATTATTCTGACAGAAGTGAAATGTTGTTATTTACATGAAGCATTTGAGTGTTTTCAATTATTATGATACTAACATTTCATTTTCATCCCACCACTAACCACAGCATATGAAAGAAAGAGTTCAGGGAGGAAACAATCACCAAATTCTTTTATATAATACAATACCTGCCTGCTCAGCAACAAAAGTCACCCATTTTCCCATAAACCCATCCCTTAAAGTAGAGGCTCTTGTCCCTAAAAGTAGCATTCTCTTGGAATAATTAAGCTAGCAGCACCCTGACAGCTGTTGCTCTATTTCCTGCTGATAGGCCAGTTAGGGTTCTCGCACCAGTTGGAATATGAGCCTTTGTCATTTTGATGAATCACCACAACAGAAAACTTCCAAGGAATACTAATTAAAGCAGGGCTTTATGCATTAGTTAGGTGTTGGTCACAAAAGCCCAGGGCTGCACTAGAATCAGATGTCCTTGTCATTAATATTCTGCTCTTGTAGCTCTAGTATATACGCAGATGTTGCCTCAAGACCTTGAGTTCTGCAGCCTGAACTCTTGCAGTGACTACCTGATAGCCTAACTTTCATAAGTATATAAATACATGGGTCATGAAATGCATGGAAAAAACACTGTTTTCCCTGATTCTGAATGGAATGATTTAATCTAACAACTAAAGTAGAGCTCTTCAACTGTTTTTATGCTATGAAACATGGGCTACTGAGGTGTGAGGAGTACATGGAGACAAAATGGGGGACAATGGGGACACTGCATTGCACTGAATAAACAAATGAATATCTCTGAATGCGACAAAGTGATGTTCAGTTTAATATGTCACTTTATAAAGCTAATAAATAAATTCTGAAGGCTAATGGTTCTGGTAGAATCATTACCACAACTTAAGGACCACCACACACATACCCTCAAACATACACATACATATTTGTATTCCTATCATAGTGGGGTATTTCCACTGACTTCTGTAAGGATGTAGCTAAATGCTGCTGGGACATACAATATGCATCCAAAAGATTGTAGACACCTGCTCAGTCAACATTTCTTCTGAAATGAAGAGTATTTAATAGTGTGTTTGTTCCCTTTTGCTGCAGTGAAAAAAATGCAATTAAAAAATTCTTGACTGAAACCAAAACAGAAATTCAGGGAACACTTAACTGAAAACTGAAGGAAAGAGTTATTTTATCTCTAATTTCCCATTTTATTTGTGCTTTTGAATTAATGTAATAATGCTGACAATGCTCTAAAGGCAAAAACTGCTATGCTAGAAAAGAGACCTGACAGAGGTCAGTGGGCTTATTTAATTTTAAACAGCTATCTAAATATTATTGGATTGTATGTAGTAAAAGTTGTAAAATTGTGAAGTATAACATTTCACATTTTCACAAAGGCATCTGAATTCCAGAGCACCTCTGTGAACAACTATAATAACAACAGAAAATATATATTTTTTTAAAAAATAAAGCATGGCTTTCGAACGCCCATCTAACAGTCTGGCAGCAGGGCCACTACTAACGCACAAGTCGCTTAAGTGTTCATCATTTAGCAAAGAAACAGTCACAAACTCACACCAGCAGGATCTACTGAATGCACTTTTGCAGCAACAACTCTAAAAAGTAGAGTTAAAAACATTTATTACCAAAAGGCATCATGTTATCCATCATTATTTATGTGATGTATATTAAAGAAGTTAAATCCATTAATGCTGAAAAGCATGTGGGCTAAAGACCTTATAGAACCATGTAGACAGCATAGACTATATAGAGCTGCAACGTGTTTGAGTGTCTCACTACTGATCTGTTACAATTCAAAAAGTTTGAACACACTGACACTGATTGGAAGAGCAAAGGGACACAGGGAACAAACAGCATTTTTAATTCCGGTCTCATTTTCATTAATGTTCAATTTATTTGTCAAGTGTTAGACTTCATTGTAGGCCTGTTTTATCAAAAGTGCCACATTCGACCATGTTTCAGTGGCTGAAATTTCGCTGTGTACCTGTCTTGGAGATTTTAAGTCTCTATAAAGAGCTGAATACACACACACACACACACACACACACACACACACACACACACACACACACACACACACACACACACAGAGCTGTTAAATAATTAATTACAGTAATAATCTCATCTGAAAGCCCTGCACAATAAGCACTGATCATTTAGCCAGCATCTTTATTCCTATCCACAAATCCCCTTGGCCATAACTTGGGCTCTGAAAAAACGAATGAGAATGTTTACTCGGTGAAGTTCGATTAGAAATACATTTCTAATAAAATGAGAGATTTGTCGATGCAATTTGACAAAATTAGCTTGATTTATTATTAGAAAGGTTCAAAGTAAGGCAACATTCAGCCAATGACTTGTGGAAGGACAAAAAGAGCATGGAGAACTCCACCTCTACTGCAAGCGCTGCATCTTGACCATATTCATCTTGACTCACCAGTACAAGAGCGACACATCTTTCACTTAACACTCACTAAATTAATGTCTGAGTCATGAGTTCTGCACTGTCTGCTAATATTTTTAGGTATTCAGACAGTGAGTATTTCATAATAATAAGGCAGTGACACATAAGGCTTTGTCTTCTGTGCTTTGTATGTGTTGAAGGTATCAGACCTTATTTAACAAAGCACAAAAAGTGCAAAGAACTCTTTAAACTAGTGAGCTAATACACACACACACACACACACACACACACACACACACACACACACACACACACACACACACACAAAGTGATTTAGGGATATATTTGATAGCTTTTAAATATATTTAGGCCTACTTAAAACAGAGGTGCGAATAACCCTTTGGACCCTCTGAAAGTAACATCAGAATTCTGGGGGGTCTCTGAAAATGAATTTTAAGAATACATTATGGTGTTATGATGCCAGTTAGTCAGAAATAGACACTCAAATATCAATACAGGAAAAGGTCATTGTTGTGGTTCACACTGTAAAAACCTGAAATCTTGAAAATGAAAACATTGTAAATGTCGTATAGCTAGTTTTTCTGATTATGAGATTTCTTATTATTCAAATATTGTAAGATTATATAACTTATTTCTATAATTTTTTTTTTAAGTAGTTTCGTCTTATGAAAGTGGCAGATAATAAGCATTATTTCTCAAACTAAGTAAAATGATCAGATAAAATGATAGATAAAACAGTAAATAGTAAACAATACTAAAAATGTGTGCAAACAAATTGAACTTATTATTATCATCTTAATTATAATATTTTACAAGAATCTCAATTGGAAATATTGCAAATATTGACTACAGTCATGACATTTTCACTTGCTAATTTTTTGCAGTGGTAACTCAAATACTTTGAATGAAATATTAGGTTAGATGAACAAAAATGTCATCAATTTAAAGCTCAAACATCTGTGTAGGTCATACAGAGTAGCTTGTTTTAAAAATACTAATTATTTGGACTCCCTATTTGACAGTGTTTGTAGAAGTAGATGTTTGTAGCTTTCAAATGCAAACTGAAGAGGAGACCTATTTGTGTACTCTTGTTTGGAATAATGGACATATTTTTCCAACAAATATTACAAATTTCAGAAGCTATTTCTCCGCCATTGAAAAGTTTAGTGTTGATCTGCCAAGCTTGAAAGTTTGTCAGAGGTGGCAACAATAACCAATGGGACAAGCCTGTTCTTTTACTTTGCATGTTTAAAGTGTCACTTTCATGAAGCCTTTGGTCTAAATTGAGAGAGAGAAAAGTTCTCTTCTAGGATGTCTTTGGGTTCCATTTTAAACAATATCAATACCCCAAATAAATAAATGCCAACCAAACATTCTGCAGCTGATATGAAATTGAATTATGAATTTTTAAATTCATTGCTACCGTAGTACATACACATGATGGAAGCTTCATCAACTTTCAGAGTAGTGGAAAACTTAAATTACTGTCCAAAGTAAGTGACTGTGTCATACAGACGTGGCACAGCAATGCTGGTGATTGCTTTCAAAGTGAACATGGCCTTTGTTTCTTGGTCATCATAGGGATAATAAAAGCATGTGTCTACCTACCCACACACCTGGGCAAGGCTGCGCTCCAGACGCGCCGGCCTCCTCCCAGGCAGGTGATCTTGCTCTCCCCCTCCAGACGGTAGCCCGAGAAGCAGGTGAACATCAGCGAGTCACCTACTCCGAACTGGAAGCCCACCCTCCTGCTGTAGGCTGGAACCCCAGGGTCTTCACATGGCTCCAGATTATACTCTGTGAAGGACACAGCATCATACTGATTAGGAGGCACTTGGAATTCAAAGAAATCAATAAAAAAGCCTTGCAAAGTGCAAAGAAATAAACAAATCTAGGAGAATATGCAGCTCCACCGAAGGACCCAGTTTATTTGGATGGTCCTTGATAGATTATCTACAGATGCTGAAATTATTAACAGACTGCCTGGCGAAAAATCAGTAGATTCTTAAATGATAGTTTTGCAAAAAATTGTGTTTATTTTCTTTAACCCCAATAACAGTCCATAAGCCAAGACATGCCTGGCATACATTTTTTTTTCTTTAATTTTGCATTTCGGACATAACGAGGCTATTGTAATTTGTACTGATATTTATAAACACAGACAAAAGTATTACTACTTTTTTTACCCAATGTTTTACCAACTTAATCATGTGTAAAACCATGCACTTGCAAGTTCTCCCCATCACACAGTGCTACCAAGCTGGTAGGATGAAGGCTAGCATGTGTTTCCTCTGAGACACATGGAGTTCCACCATATGTTTTGAAACTGCACAGTGCACACTGGACAGCTGTGCATGATTGGAGGAGAAATGCTAACTGCTAATTCTGCTGCATTAGCTAACAGATTAGCTAACATCGCTAAAATGGGGGGTAGTGGGGTGGTAGAGGGGAAGGACCATCCTTCCCATTCAGAGAGAGCAAGGCCAATTACGTTCTCTTCCAACCATGGAGAACTAGGGCATCACAAAGGATTGAACTTGCGATCTCCTGATGATAGGACCAATGGTTGTGCCTCTCAGAAGCCCCAGGCACTTCTGTTTTAAGTGATTAAGTGATACTTTTTTGATCCCACAACCGGGGAAATTCCACCTCCGCATTTAACCCATCCGTGAAGTGAAACACCACATACACACTTGTGAACACACACACTAGGGGGCAGTGAGCACACTTGCCCAGAGTGGTGGGCAGCCCTATCCACGGCGCCTGGGGAGCAGTTGGGGGTTAGGTGTCTTGCTCAAGGACACCTCAGTCATGGACTGTCGGCCCTGGGGATCAAACCGGCGACCTTCCGGTCACAAGGCCAGATCCCTAACCTCCAGCCCATGACTGCCCCAAACAGCTATGTAATCTACTTTGTTCTACTTTCATATATGACAGTATGTGTTACAGTGTCAGGAACCACATATACAAGGCAGTTTCCACAGCGCTAACCTAGCAGCTATAAACTCCAATTACATGCTAACAATATAAGGCAGTTGTGCGCAAATCTAAAGAAATTTCAGGCACAAAATATCTTAATCTTAAATGATTAACTTTAAGTGATAAATTGTGTAAATCATACTGCCAAATGATTGCTTTAAAGGGCCCACATCCTATGTTGTTCTTGCATTTCAATTTCTTCCTGAGGTCCACTTATAATGTATAACTGCGTAGTTTTATGTTTGTGTTTATGTACAAATACAGTCATAATTCATTTTTACTTGACAAATTACCAACCTCTCTTTGTCCCTTAGAATTAAAATAGGCTGTTCTAGACTTGTATATGTAGATGACATATTTTTTTTCCAGGCTATCATGTATTGTGCCTTATTCAAAAAAACACTACTTATAACCTCAGTATAAGTGGGTGGAGCTAAACTGATGTAGGTAGAATGGACAGATATATATGTAAATGAATAGGTTTCTCATCACATCACAAGAAGAGTGCATTCAAAATGGTTAAATGGTCAAAACAGTTTCCATACATGAACTGTACAGACTGAATGAGTGACTCGTTTTGAAATGAGTAACAATGTTTACGTACCACATCAAACTCTTTTAGTCCAAAAATGTGTTTTTTCATGACATGGGTTCAATAACGACTCATTTGGTTCATTTTCACCCGTCAGTACTGCTTAGTGTTGGGGTTAAAACAAGTTTAGAGCTAGGATTGCTTTTTGGTTAAGTTGTGGTTAAGGTGAGGGTTAAAGTGAGTTGAAGTGTTTTTAAGGCTACATAAAAGTTAAGCTGATGTTCGGTTGAATTAACGATAAGGTCAAATTCTCAAAGACTGCCAAAATAGTTTTTCACTTTTCAGAAAAGCAATGAGATTAGCTGTCATGGCAACAGCGAGCAAGAACCTACCTGAGAAGGTGATGTTGAAGCCCTCATAAGACATTGAGAAGTCAGAGATGAAGCGGATCTGGGCGCTGAAGTTGCCAAACAGGCCGGCCTTCACAGAGGGCGGCAGCACGGAACCCGTGAGGCGGGCCACAGGCTCAGCGAAGTTCCCGTCTTCAGTAATGAGGAGGTAATCATGAGAGTCCTCCAGGTGGAACGTGTGGAAGACCAGCTGCACCCCTGCAGAGCGAGAGATGAGATTAGCACACCGTCCGTCACACGCCGGAGGCTGTGCTTTTTCCCTACCCACAGTGAGGCTGTGGTGGGTGCACGGGACCGGCAAGAAGAAAAGAGGAAAAATCCGCATCGCCCCCAACGGGGTGCCGGATAATAAAGCAGCAAGGGAACATTCGAGTGTAAATTTCTTATCAAGGGTAATTTTGCAGGGCTGTAAATCTCTGACCTCATAATGATTTGATTGGATTACGATTCTTTAGGAAATTATTCAGTGCATCGTGATCTCAAATTTCACCATCATTTGATGCAATATTTTGGTACTGATTTATTTTGACTAGTGGAACTATTTAGACAGTACTGGGGTGTAGATAATAAAGGGTTATTTTCACTAACATATGCTGACACTTAAAAAATAAATATATTTATATTTTTTTTGGAAAAAACAGCAATTTGATCTTATTATCACAAGACAGGGTTCTGTGTTTTTTGCCACTGAACATTTAGTTGTTTAGGTTCTCGTCCTTATAGTTTATAAGGAAAACATTAAGCTAATGGATTTAACAGTTAAAAGTAATACAAATTCATTTTTTTCTGATTACAAAAAGTGAAAAAATTATAAATATCCATAATAAGAAACACATAAAAAAACATTAAAACAGAAAAATGAACTCTACTCACTTTTTATTGCTCCATTTTGAGCACCAATTGACCTACTAAATGATATGAATATTGTTTATCTACATGTTGATTATGACACGGTGATGTTGATTATGGTATTTATGGACATGTTGTGAGTTTTTTATAATGATCCAAATGTACCAAGCTTTCCATTTTCAGCTCATCTGTTTTCAAAGAAACGACAAGGTTCAATTAAAATGAAATGTATTCATTGGATTTAATGATTTCATTCGGGCGAAATACTGTATTTAGTATTATTGTAATTGATTACAATCAGTTCTAATATTCCAAAATCAGTGCAACTGGATTGCTATCCTTAGATGCATATACAATCACAGTAATTGGGTTTTGATAGTTCTGATGAGGGTGGAGGGAAAGAGGGTCATCAAAGCGTCTACAATTATCAGCCATTTATAATCTTCACTCTTTCTCTCATCTTACCTTTCCCATGAGAAACTTCTATGGTCCATGTGCAGTTCAATGAGTTCGGATAGAAATCTGGAAAACCAGGAGACAGGATGGTCCCAGTTTTTCCGTAGACATAACCACCACACAAAGCTAAAGAGAAAGAAGAAGGGGAAAAAAGCATGGATACAGTTTTCAATTATTGATGGGTAAGTTCAAAGCACAATTTCAGTATAGGTTTATTTGAAACAAGGGCTCCCCGCCATTCTCCTAACACCTGGAGTGCAGTCTGGGACACGGATGCTCTGTAATTATTCATGTATAGCTTTACATATCAATCTTCTTATTTTGCTAACTAAAAAAAGGTAATACAGAGATGCAAATGATCACGGCCTTGGACTGCCTCTTAAGATTGGATTTGATTAGTATGCCAATTGTGGTGAAAATTACTCAAAGAAATTGCAGCATTAAAAAAAGAGTCCTGGCGGATTTGATAGGGAAATCTAGGTCAGACTCTGCAAACAATATCCCTCGGTACTGAGAATCTAATATGCACTTTATAAATTCCATAAACAAACTTTAACTCCTTCCCAGTGTTACTCAGAAAGACAACACTACTGACAAAGAGAAAACAGAAATGTAGATGA
This sequence comes from Pygocentrus nattereri, assembly GCF_015220715.1. Lineage (NCBI taxonomy): Eukaryota > Metazoa > Chordata > Actinopteri > Characiformes > Serrasalmidae > Pygocentrus > Pygocentrus nattereri. Next base: position 25,770,401 of record NC_051215.1, on the reverse strand, counting down.
GACTTTAACCAACTGTTAATTACTAACAAGTAACAGTTGGAGGCCATAACATTAGGGCTCATCTTCAAGTTTTTTCTTAAATTTTTTCTTGACAAAGTTCCTAAGAAAAAGTCTACGTCAGATTCATGTCGTCTCCTTAAAGCGCAGAACGGTTCACCCCTCTGTGCTCTTGAGTGTGTGTAGGTTCTGTTCTTACCTAAGAACAAATCCTAAATAAGAAAACACTGGTAAATGTCAGAATCTTCATCAAAACTGCATTTTAAGAAGAAAATTTACAATGTTTGTGAGGTGATCAGCCACAGATGAAAGTCCAGTTCAGCATAAACTCAAAAGAAAAAAGGCCCCAGACTGCCCTTGAGTTGTAGGCTGTGGGTTACTTTTCCTGTTTACTTCAAAATAAAGTAAGAGTTCATGCCAGGTTATTTTATGTGGGTTGTATCTTATGATTTACACTTAAAGGTGTCTCTGCTTAGTTGGATTGACATCAGATTTCTATACTGCATGTAATATGCAAACAGGTCATCTCTGTTATTTCCATTTTAGGTGGCTGTCACTTGAAAATCACAATTTTGCATGGCGTTGCTCCTATTAAAGGAGGCAATATGACAATATTTTATCACTATCATGATACATTTTGTTTATTGTAGTAAGCATAACATAGATACTGCCTACACCTAAAGAAAAAGAGCATATTTAGTTCTTTTCAATTGGATGTAGTGCAGTACAGTATGTAAAATGTTGACTTTTTTTATAGCTATTATGAAGCTACACAGCATTAGTTTTGGGGATTTGGTGACCTCTCTGGTGGAAATGGTTATTTGCATTTAACATACAAAAAAGTGCACTGTGACTTGGATTGTGCTCTGGACCCCTTCCCCGAATGGATGAATCTGATAATTGCAATGTGTGTTAAAAGAGAATTCAAAGAGAATTAAAACTTGTTGAAGGATGTGAGTGAATTGCCCACTACTGTCATCATATGTTCATCAGTATAATGTTGATTTTGCCTTTATGACCTAAACATTGAGTCGGGCCTTCTTTTTGAGCGACAGTATTATATAAAGACATATGATGTGGTCCATAAAACTCTTGACCCAACATCTTACTTTTAAATGATTATTTCAGGCTTTAGAGAGCCACTTGCAGCAATGTATGCATCATATTTTAGTGTGTTTTTTCTCCTGACTTAGTAACATTACTTATTTTTATCTAACAATATCTTACATAGTGAAGCTTTAAATTTGGTTCTACTAGTGCATTGTTTCAAAATACCACAACATGTATATGTATCATATATTGTAAAAATGTCTTTATATATTGTGAAAACATGTTGAAACAAAAACGCTTAATATCTGGTGACTAAAATACATTTCAGGCCACCTCTTAAAGTAGTTTGAATGATTGCTTTTATTTCTTCTTGGGTGCCTTGTATCTTGATGATCCCTACCCAGACAAAATCCTGATACTCAAGATTCATAAAAATAACAGGCCAGATAAAAAAGAGACTAAAAAGAAAATATCCTTAAATGTGTTTCTGTTTCTTAACTTTTTATGTTAAATGAAACTGTAATTCCTCAAAAGCCTTCTCTTTCTTAACTTTTCCTTTAAAAAGAGGTCTAAGAACAAGGAGTACTCTTGAAAAAAGATGTTCTTTAACAATTTCTTGACCTTACATCAGCCTCACACTTGTGTTAGACTGTTAGACTAAGCCTAGACCAAAAAGAATTTCCAATGGTGAATCTCCATTTACACAGCATTTTAGTCCAAAACTGTATAAAAAATAAACAAATAATTAGGTTTCACTAAGGAGGATTGTTGCTATTGGCTGTTTCCTCTGGCTTCACATTTAGCCCTTGCTTGTAGCGCAATTTTGCAAGCACTACATTAAAAAATATTGTTTGTCCAATCTGCTTATGTATTAAAGCACGATTAAATATGACATTATTTAATCTCATGCACATGACTAGAGAGGAAAACAGCCTGAGATTAAATGAATGAGAAGAGCCTCAGAACACAAGCTAACAAAGAAATATGAAAAAACAGAAAGAAGAAAACAATAATAAAAACATTTAACTGTAAACTTATGTAAAATCTGACTGCGTGGTAAATCATATTTCTGTATATTGGGGCATGCACACTATTGTACTCAAATAACTGATATTACAGGTTTCAAATCATTTTGAATGCATTAAAACTGAGCTGACATCAAAATTTAGTGCAAAGTTATGCGTAATCCGTGTCCAGGAAACCGGCATGCAGGGCTGAAAAGGTGAGCCTCTAATAATATAGCTTCTAAAGAGCTTCACAAATATAAGAGTAAAATGACTTTTTCCTGTTGTACATTTCCTTCATAACTTGCAGCTCTTGTTTGGATCCATTTTTAAAATGTTTACTTTCATTTCAACAATTTTTTCAACTTCAACGTTTTTCTGTCCTTCGGTACTGATCAGATTTACCTTAATAAACGCAAATTACGTGTCATTAAAGCTGAAAACATATCTTATGTAACTTATAACTTTGGAAAAAAAAACATAATATAACTGATTCTGGACAAATAACCTATATCCTATAGGAGACAACAATTAAATGTGCCTTATGAATATAATGAAAATTTACTTTACTTAGGAAGAACATATTAGGACCCATATCATAGAAAAACAAAAAGCAAGATCAAAATTTGCTTTTCTGACACTGCATGTAAACATTCCTAAAGTTTCTAAAAGATCCTGTTCACTTCCCAGTCTGCACAGTTCATATATAGAAACCAAGTCTGTTCAACCTACAGTACTTCAGCCCTGCCCACCTGCCCATTGATGCAAAAGTTTCAAGGAATGCTTCAATCCAAGCTTTTTGAACACGATACAGGGCAGCAAATCAGAACAGCACTCATTTACATACAAAGCAGGTCATAAAGCAAAGTAATAAAAACAGAAAAGTTGGAAAATGAATTCTGACTCCTTTTTGGTACAAAGCACACAATCATTTTGTGTTTGTATATAAACATACATACATACATACATATATACACAAACACACACACAGACTCTCATACACACTGTTATTTCTATAAAAATTCAAACGACTCTGATCACCGCATTTTATCCCGAAACTAATCTAACAAATATAGCACAACGCAGATTTGTTGTGCTTGGACATGGACTCTTCCCAAAATAGCACCGTTATTTTTATTTATTTATTTTTTTTGGTAAGCAAGCGTATGGTGTTCGCGCTAGTGATCCCACCCAGCTCTTCAGGCTACAGTGATGCTGGTGATTAAATGGAGCTGCGTGGTGTGCAAGTTATCATATACGCCCCAGGCCACAATGGAAAGTTAATCAGCAAGAATAGCTCTTTCACTGTGAGACAAATAAAGTCTAGTAATGGCATAGCACCCCAGCATGTGTCTACAGTACACGAGCAGAGAGCTCTTCACGTTTGAGGAAAATAACACACTGATCTCTGGAAGACTTGGACAGTCTTGGTGTGCAAGCAAATACATGGTGAACTGAGTACGTAATAAGCTAATGAAGCATTTTACATGACTTTTGAACTTTATCAACTGGCAATTCTACTTACAAGCACACCTACGACGCATGTGCAAAACATACTAAGGCAAGCTGTAGGTTCACGCCACCATTAATACAGATGGTGTAATGAACAAGCTGACTTCATTTTGTTACACGGTAACATGCAGGCAGAACTGTAATAAACCGAAATTGCTGTTAATTACCCACAGCACACAATCTAATGGGGCATTCTACAGATTTGTAAGATTTTCTGCATTATTCAGTGGTTAAGATGTAAACAAAGTCATCCAGAGTGGTTTAAAAAGAAACAGCTCATTGTAGAAAACTTAGAGTCAGACTTCTACAGTGGTCGTGATAGGAACCAGGGGTTGTGATGTCTGCAACACTAATATAGAGATTACATGGGGCAGTCGTGGGCTGGAGGTTAGGGAACTGGCACTGTGACCGGAAGGTTGCCGGATCGATCCCCAGTGCCGACAGTCCATGACTGAGGTGTCCTTGAGCAAGACACCTAACCCCTAAATTGCTGCCTGCTGCTCCGGGCAAGTGTGCTCACTGCCCCCTAGTGTGTATGTGGTGTTTCACTTCATGGGTGGGTAAATGCGGAAGTGAAATTTCCCCGTTTGTGGGATTAAAAAGTGTCACTTATATGTACAATATAAATCCACCAGTAAACCTACATGTGTCTTCCAAACTTTTATGTGTAATGTCAGGAAGAAAAAAAAGTTGTTTAGTAATGCTTTAAGCCCTTATCTGACCAAGTTTTATTACACACTTCTATAACCTAAAAATAGCTCAAACTGTTTGCATTGTAGTTCCTGTAGTTACTGAATGATAAGCATTAGTATGTAATAAGCCTGAGATTTTAAAGGATTCTAAACAACCTGAAGTGACCCACTACCAGCTGGCACTTCTGCTTTTGTTCAGCAGTTAAAAGTCTGTGTTTATTGTGTTCTGTGTCGTGGAGTGGGTTTAGTTAGTGAAGTGTACAGTTAGTGGTGACCTCCCCTGGGTTCATGCCCTTTACATGTTTAATAAAGAGTATTTCTCGTAGCGGAAACATGGCCTCCCCTGTGTCTAACTCTACGCTGATTCTACAATACGTTCTTGGCCAAAATCTTCTCAAAATAATGTCTAGGGTGTCAGACACTGCTTTCTTCATCATTTCACGTAACAACTTTCTGTGAGAGCTTTTAGAGGCATGAAACTCTGCAGACACCTTGTTCCCAACACCACCACTGTGAAAAATTCTAACTCTGTACATTTCTCTAAAGTGGAGCACTTCACTTCAAAGCATTTTAAATGAGTTTGTGTGCATCTTAAAAATTTAAGTAGGGTAGAATTCTCCATTAAACCTAGATGGTAGGTGATCAATAGAGGATGAGCATCCTGATATTTACACCCTTCATAGGCTTGGTCATATTAAAACAAACCATGGTGCAGTTCCTCTGTTAGTGCAGTCTCTTAGAACAAGTGGGAACACCAACAGCATGTGGTGCGATTTGTTTAAAAAATGATCACAAAACAGCCTGAATACATCTTAACGGAAAAGATCAAACTGCTATCTTCATACCTTGGTATATATGAATGAATTTCTGAGGCTGTTTTGCCAATTGCTCCCTTAGGATGTGTTTACATTTGTAGTTTCTCTTCTTTTGTTGAGATCAAAGCAGAAAATGATACATTACTGCACTTTAATGCTGGTTTGCTTAATGTTCACACTGACATACTTGACATTGGGCTAAAAGACGTGGACGAAAGATAAACAAAAATGTCACAAATGAACAGATTCAGAATGTACATTTAGTATTAATAACTGAGATAATATCAACAGACATCAAACTTCATGCTATTTTATGTAAACAAGCCTTATGGAGCTTGTAGGTTTTCTGTGGATCTTATTTGGTCTGTTTTGTGATATTCTAAAGCCATAAACCATGAGAGCCAAGAGTTACCATGGTTTTTCCATGACATGAAGCAGAGTGAATCACTGAGTATCTGCTTTTACAAAATGTTGAACACGTGGCTCATCAATATATAATATGACTGATGTGTGCAGTGATGTGTGTGTAGACTGGGTATTTTATAATGCTTTAAACGTGCCTCTGACATGTTTAAAACCAAAACTATCTATTCTATATTTACCACTTCAGAGCTCATGAAGAGATGAATTTATCTGTTCCGTGTACAGAATGTCTGTGGAGAAATGATGACAGTTTATTCTGAGGCTGGCCATCTCTGTCCACTGTCCACACATTTAGTGCACCAGGGTCCAAATGACAGTGTTCTTATTTGCTCTAATGAACCACACTAGCAGAACAATTGCGTGAGGTTTTGTTTTAATCAAACCAAACCTGCCAACTGTGAACACGGCCTAAGCTACTGAGGTTTGTGAACAGGTTTGAACAAATACAATGCACCAGCAATACAGTAGTGCTATGATAAGTTTTATTAAACCATGAACCCAATAGATTTTTTTAATCCAGTGTTTGCAATTATGTAAATAAAGAGACACAGGAGCGTTGTTGTTTGCAGGCTCTCTATAATTGGTCTAAATCAGTCACTTTTAGAATGCATTTGTTCAAAATTCTAGAAGTACGGACCCTTAATACATTCAGAAAAGTGTATGGTGATGTAATTTATCATAATAATGATACCACATACAGTACCATGCAAAGATCAGAGGCCACTTATTTCATTTCCAGTCAAAAAATCCATAAAGTACGAGGTGTTTAAATATCAGAAGTTTCTGAGGAGATTTGCTATGAGATAATCTACCTGCATAAGGAAGCAGCAAGCCAAAGGAAAATAAGTCAAAATAAGTCAAAAGGAGTTTTCAAAATTATAGTAAAAAAAAAGATTGAAAGATACAGAGGAAAATAAGACAACAACCGCGCAAGACCTGGTAGACACCAAAACTGACCACCCAGATAGGAAGATGTTTGTTCTTTCAAGCACAGCAATTTGCAATATAACTAAGTAGCTGCCATGAAATATATACTGAACAATTGCACAACTGATGTCTGTTAGATTTTGTCACATCTTACAAGCATACTGTCATGATTGGCCCTTCCTAGACCTGTCCATGTGCTTGTGTTGTGTTTACTTCCCAGTCCTGTCCATGTGCTTCTTTGTTTTGGTTTTCAGTCCTGCCCTCTTGTTTCATGACTCCACTCCTGATTGTCACCACCTGTGTTTCCGTCTGCCCTTCATTTACCCTCATGGATTTAAGCCCTGTTTTTTCCCCTGTATGGTTACAGGTCTTTGTTGATGTATGTATTGTTTGACGTGCTGTTTGGGATGTCTGTATGTACTGTTCGAAGTTTTATGTTTTGGCATCGTTCGGATTCTGTGTTTCTGTTCGTCATGTCTGACTTTCGATCTCTCCGTGTTGGCCATCTGGCCCTAGACTGTCATGACCACGACCATGGATTTGCCCTCAATAAAAGTCGCTTATCTCAGTGTATGCATCCGCCTCCTCGGTCCCCAGCGTTACACATACAAAGTCTGTACTGTGTGTTACACTAAATGTATGCATTTAACTTATACAGGGTGAGTCAAAAGTCACAGGACATAGTTTTATTTTATTTTATTTTTTATGCTGTCACAAGCCTCCACGATGCGGTGCTGAAGGTGATGTTTGTTGCGGATTTTCTCAGCATACACAATTTGTTTGAGATGACCCCAGAGATAAAAGTCGATAACAAAAAAAATTAAATAAAACGGTGTCCTGTGACTTTTGACTCACCCTGTACAAATTTCTGCATTCGTTTTTTTTTGTGTTGTTGTTGTTTGTTTTTTAACCTGATACTGTTGCATTAATAGAATCTTCAAATATTTATTTGTTGTCTGGGAGCACAAAGAATTCCATTATCATGTGTTTCTCTGTGCACATAACATTATACTCTTAAATCTTGAATCCTTGCAACTAACTTCTAAAACTGAACTCTGGAAATGTGGAAAATATCCCAGCAGATTTCTATGAGAAACTCAAAGTGAGTCTCCTGAAAAGAATGGAAGCTGAAATAAAAGTCAAGTGTGGACAAAGTAAATACTGAAAACTATGATAGTCATATTATTTGTTGTATTAAGGATGAGTTATACATTTTTCAGCATCAGAAACTCATGTTTCTACTGGAAATTAAATAAAGAAAGAGTAGTCTTTGACTTTTGCAAAGTATTGCTTGTTTACATTCATATTTGCATACATTTATTTAACAGTTGCTCTTATCCATATGTAAATGTGGAGAAATTGTCAGAGGATGTGAATCTTTAGACCGTGACTAAAAAAACTGGGCAACCATGCAGTGTTGAATTCAGGGGGGGAAATCTGTTCCATGACTGAGGAAAAGGCAGCAAGACCTTCCCTTACAACAATGCTGCATTCATAAGGAGCCTGAAACTGTAAGACCTTAAATGGTGTACAAGTGTGTGGCTCTAAACTAAGGTTCAAGAGCTGAACCCTTTGAAGCTTTAAATGTGAAAACAAGTGTTGAATCTAATTTCTGCTGTCACAGGAGGACAATGAAGTGATTTTCAGCAGAGCTATCACACGGAAGAACTTCTGGAGCATAGGGACCATTCTGAATGCTCTATAGGGGAGAAATGGTGTACAAGGAAAGCTTTGCATTCACTCAGTCTGGAGATGGTTAGAGTACGAACAAGTAGTAACAAACTCTACAATGAAGATGATCATATTCATCTGATATTGTGAAGCTGGAACCTGAAGAAGATGGTTATCTAAGATCACTCCAAAATTGAGACCTGCAAGATGGACAGAGTCAACAGTTATAGAAAGCTCCGGTATAGTGCTTTGCACGAAGGTAGATAAGTCTGGTCTGTTTCATGTGGTGAGTCTCTATCCATGAAAATATATCAGAAAGACAGATATTTCCTATAAGATTTTTGAGGTGGATGGGAAAAAAAAAGAATTGAGTGTCGTCAGCATAGCAAAGATAAGCCATGTGAGCTTATCACAGATCCCACTGATTTAGTGTACAAGGAGAACAGAGTTGACCAAGAAATCATAGTATATAGTTATATTAGCCACTGCTGTGGGAGATCAACACAAAACACCAAAAAGAGCAAAAAGAACACTGAAAACAACTAAACTGTCTTAAATCTTTGACACCTCCTGCTACGGTCACATATCCCAAATGTGAAAGAGTGAATACAGGTTTTGCAGGCCAGCTGCCAACCATTACAGCCCAGACAAACGGCTACAGAAAGGATGGTGACCACCAATTAGCCAAATTCATTATAGCTAAATCCTTATAAAATTGCCCACCCATTGCCATAGTCAGAAGGTGAATACATTTTTGAGCATTAAACACAACACAAGATTGCTTGCCTCACATTTAACTGCTACTGTAACATTATTTGCTATTTTTGCTATTGTAACAGTTGATAGGTGATTGTTATTAATAGCTTGAAGCAGTAGGCAGTGATTTTCTTGTTCTTGTTTGTTTTTTTTTGTAATATTTGACTTTGTTTTCTTCACCACAATCAATTGTTTCTACTCACTAGCAAGATAAGTAGCCTATAGGAATTAACATAACTTTGCTAAGTTTTTAATATCAGGTGAAACAGTGGAGCGAGCTAAAGACGTTTATATATTGCTGTTTAAAAAAGCATCTGTAGATGCAGCATGCAGCAGTCTCCTGGAGATTGGCTTTCCACTCTGCATTCAACATGCTGCCTCTCTCTTACCTCTCACTAGTACATCTGCTCCAGCCAATCAGCGCCATCTAAAGAAGTTACTAAGCTGGAGCAGGTGTGGCAGATTGTGGCTGGAACTAAACTCTGCAGGAAAGGTAGATGTCCAGGAACAGAGTAGCTGACCACTGATCGAAGGAAGTTTCATCAGTGTTTTTATTCATTAATCCCAAGAAACCAAAGTTCCCGGTATTAGACCTCCCAGGAAAGAGAAGCCCGCTCCTTTAAAATTGCTATCAGGGGTCATGTGTCTATTAGTGTTTGCAACAGTAACATTATTTTATGAAGGTTGACATGTAGCACTAGAGCTTTCTATGAACTACTATGTTTCTATCACTGTATTAAAGTTGGTCCTCCCAGCACCCTGCAACTATGTCCCTGCCACTGGGAGTACACTGTGTCTTGAAAAGAGGATCTTAAAGCTGATGTTCATATGAGAATGTAAGACTGTTCAAATCCTAACACTATTACCTCTCATGTTAATATTCATAAGCACTGTCTGCAATACCATGGCAAACCCAGGGGGCCAGCTAATTCAGGCTTTGTAATACCTGCTTCTGGAGCCCTATAAAAATTTCCAATCTCAATTCCCAGGCATTACTGAGAAATCTGGTGAACCAATTATCTGATCATTAGATATCTTTAAATTCAAGTTCATTGTTTCGGAATGCCATAAAGCATCTTATGCCTAAACTGCCAGCCAATCGCTACATATCTATTTGCAAGGAGCAGCTGTGAGAACAAATCCCGGCAAAACATTCCTTCTCTTTCTGAGGGAGCCTATTAGCATTAACTCAATCCTATGGTGTACGCAAGCAGAGGCTGAAGATTTACGAATATTAGTGAACAGAATAAACAGCCGACTCAAGCGCACAACATATGTCTCCTAAACATACATTCCTATCTCCCAGAACAGTTGTGGATACAGCTGTCCTGCTTATAATGAAGGTCAGGCTCTGATGGGAGCACATCAGGCTGAACTGGAGTCTATTAGAGGAAAAAGGAAAGCGGCCGATAAGGAGCCTACGGAGGAGGAAATTGGAGATTCCGAAACCAAATGGGCTGCGGCCTGATTGCACTTACTGGAAAACACTCCACACGCTTACTTCAATCCCTCCCACAGCCAGGAAACAAATAAGATAAACAGCTTGAGTGAGCACTCTCCGGTAGCTACTTCCTCCCTATCTAGCCAAGTGACTCTCTATGGCCTCCTTCTCCATCTACAAAGTTATCTTTGAAACTGTTCGTTGAGGTTAGCACTCAGCTCATCAAAAATGGACGTCTCGGGGGAGCGTCGAGACTGCTTACCCTTTCTCACCCTGATAAAAAAGGCATGAGCTGGATGGCTCCCACCACTGGTGCATTTGAATAGGGAATGGAGGAGATAGAGAAAATGGGGCTACTCCCCACTGCACTAGCCACTTTATTACAAGACAGCTTTCTTTCTCTGAAGAACTGTTTTTGCTGGTGTTATATAGTATTACACTGCTATCCGCAATGGGCCACCTGTGACTTGTACTGTGTTATCGTCAGTGTCATAAGAAAACTTATTTTTCCTTTTTCACTCATGAATTTTTCATTCCGTGCATTTTTCAGTTGTCACTGTATTTCTTCGCATAAACACTGTATTTTAGAGATTTTAACAGCAGATATTTAACAGAGATTTTTTACAGTATGCTAAGCTGCTTACACACTTCTACAGTTAATCTACTCAGGTCTGTACTTAAGCACTGTTCACATTGTTTGATGTTTTCTTTACACTGTTTAGTCCTGCGTTTTCATCATCATCATCATCATCATCATCATCATCTTCGTCAACTGCTTAGTCCAGGGTCGCAGTTGTCTTTTCATTGCATTCACTATATTGTATTTATTGTTGGGCTTTGGGGCTAGTTTACTGTTTTGCTTAACTGTACTATGTGTAGTCCTGGTCATTTGTACTGTGTGGTCCAGAAAGCACTGGCATTGTCTTTTACTTCAATCCAATGCCCTGAGGCAGTTTTTTTTTATTGTTTCATTCCAAGCTTGCATACACCACTGTTTAAAAGTTTGGAAGTACAGTTTGCAGGCATACTAAACTAATATATGTGCACAAATGATTCTAATGTGATCTTAAAATGATTATTACCACAGGCATTCAGCCTTTTTTCCCATTACATCCTCAAGAAAAATAATTAAATCAGCTGATGAAGCAACATAAGTACCAGGATGGCAGAGGGCAAACTTTTGCTGTGCTCAGAGTGCAACATGTTTAGCTATTCAACTTTCTTCCTTCTCTGTCACCAGTGACTCTTCTAGCTTAATTTATAATGAGATCAAATTAGTATCTTGCTTGACAGAGAAGATTATACAAATAAAGGTGTGCATTAGAATGATGTTAGAAAAGAGAAGGGCTAGTAAGCAGGGCTCAGACTCACTGTCAGAGGCTCTGGCATGCCCTCAACAGCAGGGTGAATAGGTGGCATCTTGGCTGCATACATGGAAAGCCAAAGCTAATCTGATGGCTTCCCCATACTTTACACAAGCACTACTCTTCTCCAATCTCCAACAAGTTTGCTCCACTCAGTAAAATACCCACAAGAAGCCTGTTAAAAGTGGTTTTAGGTGATTCTATTTAAGGCACATGAAAAAAGCATTTCCTCTAGCGAAGCCAGTAACAGTTAGCTGTGTACCACAGCCAGGGCACTGTACCATATATAGTTATTCCTGTAGGTACTAAAGGTGCTTGTCCAGTTAGTAACACTGGGCCTCATTCACCGATATCTTCCGAATTATTTCTTAATTTTGCTCTTGAGAAAAGTTCTAACAAATGGTCTCCTTCAGATTTATAACACATTCTTAAACCAACAAAATGTTTGCACCTTTGCACTTGAGTGTGCGTACATTCTGGTTTTACCTAAGAGCAAATTCCAAATAAGGAAACAATGAAATGAAAAATGAAAACTGCACAAATGGGGTTTAAGAGGAAATTTCTTCTAAAGAACAGCTGGTGAACGAGGCCCAATAATATTAAACAGGTGTGAGTTCTGTAACCCCTCAGACATTAAACTTCGTGCTGCTTACCTCATCTAGCCTTACACACACCATCCATATGTAAGACACTGAGCCTTGTAAAATCAATCCCCCTAAATAAATCAAATCACTCTGGTCTACTGGTCAGAGCACAGGGATAAGGAAGAGGAGAGAATAAACTTTCTTCCTTTGTAAAGTCTGCAGCTGTAAAATAAACAGCGAATAACAAAATGTTTATGATCTCATGCCACAGATAACTCCAACATTTATTAATGTGATTAACAGTGCCACAGGTTTTTATATGACTTTGTTCCAACCTCTCTTTATCCCTCAGAATTAAACAGGCTGTTTTTGTTATTGTGCCTTTAAGACTGATATACATAAATCTATGTTCTGATTGGCTGCCCTCACTCAAAAAGCCTTTAGAGCTGAAACATTCCATATGACATCAGCATGGATAGACTTGGCCAAACTGCTGTGGGTTGAATAGGCAGGGCTAACTTGCTGTAGACTGATAGGTGAACACGTGTAAATGACATAAAAAAAAAACCACTGACTGCAAAATAAGATTCTTTCAGGTACTTTGTTTCCATATATGGACTAAGGAGTGGGCAGTGAATGGCAAGACTTGAAAATTTAACAATATTTACATGCTACTTCACTGTATAAGCTATTACTGAATGACGAGTGAGTCTAAACTTTGGGATGGGATATGGATGGAATTACAACATTCTCCAAGAAGAGGCCTACCATCACAGCTCGGCAGAGCATGGTTCCACTGATGGTTCCTCTCGCATACAATGGGCTCATCATCGCTCAGAGTGTAGCCCTGATCACAGCTGAACGTCACTCTGGAGCCGATGGCAAAATTGTTCCCATGCCTTTTCCCGTTCACAGGAATCCCCGGATCCAAGCACGAGTCGCTCTCCATCATGATGCCTGCAGGAACGCAGAAGACTTTCATTCCACCTCGAGCGCCCAAATTGGACAGAGTGTGGTGTCAAAAGCACTTCATACAGTATAAATCAGCAGAGGTTAGACACCCGAAGCTCTCTTTAACTGACAGTCTCTCTAAATAGAGAATACTATTTAATTCAGTGTTCGGTCAATGTGGTGACTTTCTTAATGCAGTTAAATCCCTTGACATTTCCCTTTTTGTGTCCTCAGCTTATTTCCTCCTATATAAGTCCAGGGTTTGGCGGACATTTCTATCTTTAGGAGAATCTTAAAGGCGATTTCTATTTTCGCGGCTTCTAACTAGATTGTGAGAGAGGTTTGAAATAACTGAATAATAATCCATCCACTCCAATGAGTTTCAGAGGAGATAGCAGGGTTGCATAAGGTGTGCTGTCAGAATCACTTCATGGTGAGTCATGAATATCTGTTAAGTGAATCTAGCCACCCCCTTCTATGTTCTCTTTGTGCCTGAGTCTCTCAACCCTCTCTCTCTCTCCTTATGCAGTGCATTATATTACAACGGTGTCATTCAATCCGCTCTGGAAAAAGAAAGCAATTGGAAACAATTTGGCTAATCACCTGACGCCGGTCAAGAAGGCTTATGCATTTTTTTAAAAAGGAATGACATTGTAATCAGTGGGATGCTGCACATATATCTTCAAATAAATAAAGCCATGCATTTCTATGCATCTAGATCTAATTAATATGTTAGACTGGCGAAAGATTGAGGGGGGTAGCAGAATGGGTAGATCATTTTTGTGGGGTAGCAGGATGGTTGTTGAAAAAAGTCCTGAAGCTTATATCATTGATCATATTTTCCTTTAAATCTCCCAAAACAGAAGTATCATTGTTATTACAAGCTTAAACAGAGGGTGACTGTGACTGTAAAAACTGTACTGGGTATAGTGAGTGTACTGTGTATAGTGAGTGTACAGTTGTCAATAAAAAAATATTCAACAAAAATTATTCTGTCAATATGCCTAACAACTACATTCATTACCTTTTATCTGTTAACTTTACTTGAGTATTATCCATGAACACTACAATGCCTCCATATGTGCAAATGCTGTTAATGCAGTCATACGCAAAGTTTGAACAACAATGCCCAAATTAGAAGTTAACCCATTCTCCACAGAGACCAAACTTAAATACGGCATTTTCTCCAAACTGTAATGCACAATTTATGTTTGTTTAATAACTATTTGTGAGTTTCAAATATGCCGTAACTTGAAAGACCACATATTATCGTTATTTTCCCCAGTTTGTTAGATTCAGCATACAACAGAATAAACATTAGGAAGGCCTGAGGATGCATGAACTCGTTTAAAAAAAAAAAAAAACGTATTTTGAACAGGCTGCCCAAACTTTTACAAAATTTATTTTTTGTTTATGTATTTTAATGCTGAAATAAATAGTATTACACATCATGCAATTATGGTATTTTGATAACCCAGTGGAATGTGTGAAATCTGGTGCTAGTACTGAATGTAGACTACAGGCTTTCAATGTCGGCCCCCCTCCCTCTCGCACACACACTTCTCAGAACATATCTGCACCCCTGGTTTCACAGTAATTAAGATGACAATATAAGCACTGAGGAACAAATATATTCATTTTTTCAACTCACAGCATGGATTCTAAAGAATTCATGGAATAATATCAACATAATATTAAAGTTTAATTGCATTGTAAATCGCTATTTATAAAACGTCCCCCAGCTATTATTTTAACAGCCTTCCATATTCAACTCTTACAGCATGCTTAATAATTCAATAAGGTTGGTAACCACTCTTATAGTTATCTACTGCCTCTGGTTATTATTATGATTGGTGACGTGATGTTATCACTGAATCTGCTGTGAAATGCTACTCATTTGTCTTAGCAGAGCCTGTAGACTGAGTCTGGCCTGAAACTCTGTAACTAAGGAGACAACCAGCTCCAATCAGGTTCCAATCAGACTCGCCAGCATTGCAGAGCTATTGCCGAACATGAAGCAATGGCTGAATCCGTATGGGCTCCTTGCTCGCTGTTAAAGTGCACTCACGTAGGGCATGAGCCAATGGCTTTTACACGGTATGTAGTGCTCTACACGTCAATTAGGGAGTCATTCTGGACTGAGCCAAAATGTTTTTGCGCAGAGTCCCGGGGAAGGTTGACTCACTCTCATAACGGATTTGGAAGCCCTCGCTGGAGCGGCTGTTGTCGGTGGTGAAGAGGAGGTACATGTAATTGCCGGTGCTGATGAGGAAGTGAGGTGCCTGGGTGCCGTGGTACTCTCCGATCAGCGGCGACGAGTTGGAGGGCCCGTCACGGATCTCCAGCGTGTCGTAATTAACCTCGGTCTGGAACCTGTGCGCATAGGGAGAGCAGCAGAGAGCAAGAACATATGCTTACGGCCCAGGTATTTCAACAGGATTATGAATGATTAACCCCTTAAACTCTCAGGGACCAGAACAATTTGGAATCATCATTTTCAACAATGTAAAGCCAATTTAGTTCGAATTACCTCAAATACAATTCTAACATGACACTCAAACTCTGCGACTTAATAGGTTTCAAATAATGTGGTAGGAAGCTGAAAGATGTGTCCAGAATGATAAGCAGAGCTGTAGATGATTCCGTAGCAACTTCAAAGCATCTAGAATGAAGTTAGAATGAAATAAACACTGATAATGAAAAGTGGTCTTTACTGAAAAAACTTTTACTGAATCTGAATTGGATTTAAATACAATAAATTTATTTGATGTGTTCATCATTTCTGCATGGATTAAATATTCTTTGTTTAATATAACTCAAAAATGGCAGTTGCCGTTTAAGTGGACTAAGAGAAATGGCTAGTTTAGATTCTTACTGAATTACTGTATTTTTGACTTTTGCATGGTAGTGTGTGTGTACTAATATTAGCTTCGCTCTCAGGTTAGCTTCATAAAATTATTATTAATAAGTTTTAGGGGTAAGAAATGCATGCTAATCCTTCCATTTAAGAGGAAAGGTACAGGAATTAATGCACAAAAAATGTGGGGGATGGAAAAGCTATAAAAAAAAAAATAAAAAAATGGGGACATGGCCATGAATTTGAACTTCCTCAAAATCGATACCTGTCAAAAGAAATCTTGATGGCATGATCCTTCCTGGCTTCAATCACCCATTCACAGTTGAGGGAGTCTTTGTAGTAGCCAGGCCAGCCAGGGGACAGCAGCACTCCCGCTGGAGCCGTTAAATGCCCACCACAGGGAGCTGAAAAAGAGGAGCAGAAAAATCAGACCATCAACAACCCCCCCCTAGCCCCCCTCCCCCAAAAAATAAAACCCCAAAACAATCCTGCATCTGAGCCCGGTAAGGGGGAAAGCATTTCATAGCATGTGGCTGGATGGCAAGTGGATAACAGGACCACCTCGCACAGGTTGACTGAAGCGTGAAGTATGTTCCTTTTCAAACACCAACCAGCCACTTCATTAAGTACACCTACTTGTATCTACACTCTCTGTCCATTTTATCAGCTTGACTTACTATATAAGTGCACTTATATATTTCTACAATTACAGACTGTAGCAGCACTGCTGTGTCTGATTCATTCATACCAGTGCAACACATACTAACACCCCACTATCACAACAGTGTCAACAGTGCTGAGAATGTTCCACCACCCAAAATACCTGCTATGGGGGTCCTGGCCATTGAAGAACAGAATAAAAGGGGGCTGACAAAGTATGCAGAGACACAGATGGACTACAGCCGGTGATTGTAGAACTACAAAGTGCTCCTATATGGAAAAGTGGAGCTGATAAAATGGACAATGAGTGGAAAACAAGGGTGTAGCATGTGACACAAAAAAGGCTTTTTAGTCTCAGCATTAGAGGGTCAATAATATTAATGCTTAAAGTTCACTTCACACCACTTAAACTATTATGTTTAAAAATCAAAAATTGCCCATATTCCACTGTATTGTTATATGTAGCCTTGTTACCAAAGAGCACCTCACTGCCTCTCCATTATACCTCTGGAATAAATCACCAGAGCAAGCCTGAACAGGTCTCTCGTTTGCATGATTAATAATTATTTTGTCCCAGTTACATTTAGATTTTTGATTTTATTTCTGTAAACTATATGTACATATGAACTAAATCTGTCACTATTACACTTCCAATAAAATATCCAATAAAATTCAATAAAAACGTGTTCATTATATGTTTGCTTTCAGTTTTTGTTTTCATTCCCTATTACTTCTAACACTTCATTTGCCTACCACTATAAGTCTATATATTATTTATAATAAATTATAAATTCCAATACTGGAATTAGCTAATTCTGCAGATTCCAGTTTCTGCTCAGTCTTCTTTTGCTGCAGTACTTTATTTAATCTGTGTTATTTAAACAGGTAAACAGTTCTTCAAAGTAAATGAAAGCCATAGAACACACCGCAGCAGAGATCACTTGTTCTGTCTTAAAGAACTTTACACAAGACAATGAGGCTGCCTACCTTCACAGCGAGGGACAGCCGCGTTCCACACCACGTTACCGTCCTGGATGACGCAGGTGATGGACTCAGAGCCATGGGTTTTGATGAAGCCCTCATCACATGTGAAAAGGACCGAGCTGCCCAGTAAGAAGTGCTCTCCGAAACGCTGGCCGTTGATGGGGATGCCGGGGTCATGACATTCGTTTTGGCCAAACGCTGCAGGATGAAGATAAGAGTAAGAAACGAATGTTGGAGTCAGAAGGACAGAATACTACAGAGCACAGTGATGGCCACATTAGCTGGTTGGCTGAAAAAAAATTCCAATCAAAATGAAGCATTAAAATAAAAAAATCGAATGTATTACCCCAAATGTACACATTCAAGATAGATGTTTGATGCATGAAGTTTGCAAGTTTAGTTTTGCCTTGGAGCTACGGGCCTAATGTTCAGTAAAAAGTTTGTGCACCCCTGGTCAAATTACGTTTTGTTGCTTTTGCTGAAACAAGAATTTCTTGTTACTTTTACTACATTAATGTTTATTGTATGATTTCTAATAATATAAGGGTTTTTACTATTGAAAAAAACATTACTGCGCAGATTTTAAACAATAAGCTTTGCTGCCTACGACTTTTGCACAGTGCATGTGGTCATACACAAGCTTGGGCGCCGCTGGTCAAATGACATGTTTTGTTGATATCCTAAGTGAAAATAATGAAAACATATCCTCTCCAGTGAACACATTTCTGCATATTTTAATGCAGAACTACTGTTTATTTGCTGAATTTAAATGCATTTGCTGAATATAAATTGTAAGATGTGCCCTGGGCAAAAATTGTGGCACATGTTATATTTTATGCTTTATGGTTTCCAATATGTTAAACAAAATCATCACACATTTGCCCCAAAACACGTCAAGCTGTTCATCTCTAATGGACTTGCTAAAGTGATTTCTGACACTGTACAGCATCCTGTTGTGTATAAAATGGACAAATGTGCACAAAGTTCAGGCTTGTGACCTACTTTTGTCCAAGCAAACAAACATTTGGGCAGCAAGCATGTCTTGGTAAATGGAAAACATTTGGAGTAAGGAGAAAATTGTGTAAATTTGATTTTGCCTAACTGTGCTCCGATATTTATACCTGACAACATTATTTTTCCATTCTTAGCTTGAAGAACATGAGAGCTGACTTGGATTTTTTTGCGTGAACTTCCAATTATCCTCTAATGCCTGACGTGGGCAGCTCTTTGAGTGACACGTGGGTGTCATGGGTGTCAGACGAGATTCTTCAATTATTCGATAGGCACAGGAGCTCCAGCACACAAAATCCCTGCTGGGCTATTTTTGTGGCCCTCAATTGGTGAGAAACATCTGTTTGTTCCACCCTTGTGGCAGCAGGATGGCTAATGCATGGGGACGAGGGCGCTAGGGCCGAGGTTACGACCCCGCTGACAGTGTGGTTGTTATTACGGGCCTTTCTGCCAGACACTCCAGCTCCGTATTGGGACATGTCTCTTCCTGTCTGAGAGGGTCATACCCCATTACTACAGCTTCCACTGCAGAGATATCAAACCACACATTCACCTGACACCCACACCCCCAACAAACCACCCCTATCAGCCACCATCTCGCATTAAAAACAAACCCATACAAGCAGCTGTATCTCTCACCTGCACATAAGCTCACTCACACTGCGACATGTCTGGGACAAAAATGGTGGAAAAATAATCTTGAAAATATAACCTTCTTGTGGTCATACTAAGATTTTGACTATTGGTCATTTAAAAACATACTGTTAGTGGTCTATATCTGGTGTCACGCAGCAGTACTGATATTTAAGAGGTGCTGATAAGAAAAAAGTTAAATGTGATATACAGCTCCATGCAAAAAATCAGAGAAAGCTTTAATCTTTGAAAAGATCTGAAAATATCCACAGGTATTTCTGTCCATCCTTCCACTGAGAGAAGACGACTCAGTGCTATGCTCTGAAAGGATGTGTAGCTATCAAGAGGCCCTCACCGAGAAAAGGACATAGAAAAGAAAAACTGCAAAGCAAAAAAGCTTTTGATGTTCTCAGAACAATAGACTGGTCACCCCAAAGTACAATGCCCTAGAGGGCCATGGGCTTGCTTTTCTATTATAACAAGTTATTTTCCTTTGTTTTCTTGAGATCTTAACTTATTCATATTAATGTCCTGACACAACATATTGCTTTTCCCCAGATATTGATTCCATTTCCATTAAAATGTCTAATCTCAATAAAACAGTGTCGTGATAACTGCAAAAATACCTCAAGATTTAAAAAGGATAAATAACCAATCACAGAAAAATCAAAGTATAAAAAAACCTTGTGAATCCATGGCTCTTTAAGGCTCCTGTACCGGAGTCCACTCCTCAACATCACTGAATGTGTTTGGGATTACTTACAATGTGAGAAGCAGAAAGTGGAACTAACTTCTAAGACTGAAATTTGGAAGAATATTCCTACAGATTTCTCAGAAAAACTGAAAGTAAAGGAAGCTGTAATAAGCACAGAGTGGACTTACTAAACACTGAAAAGACACCTGGCCACCATGTTCTGCATACTGCAGACAAGTGACAGACAAAAAAAACCTTTCAGAGGAAAAATCCCAGTGCTGAATTAACTCTTACAGTCTTCATTCATGTCCACCTGGAATTAAACATATTATGTGTTAAATCACCACTGGGGATTTTACGGTGTTGTATTCTGCTGGCTTTATTGGTTCTGTGGGACTGTGAACAAGCACAGCAATGCCGTTTGGCAGCTCCAAATTGCTGTGCCTGTATCTCAGTAACATTTGGTTGGTGCTCCCTACTGACCACTTTCCTCTTTAACTACAGTCTGTCTGCGTTTAGCTCCTAAGATGAACACTATACACTCAATGGCCACTTCATTAGAAACTCTTTTGCTGGTGAACAGTTTAGAGTCTGCAGCCAGTGCATAGTTTGCGTTACTCATAATCTAGCCTCACATGATCAGAAGGAAATACATACTCAATTAGAAGTAAAAGTAGCTTAAAAACAGCAACAACAACAACAACAACAACTTGAGCACAGGTATGAAAGTATCATGTCCAAAAACTGCCTTAAACTGACTTAACTGTTAAATTTAATAAAAATATAAAATGACTTTCAGCTTTTGCAAAGGCCTTATTTTTTTGTTTGTGAAAATGGAAAGTGTATTAAAAGTGTGAGGAAGTAGAGGATTCATTAACTTACTTTCCCTTAGTAAATCAACAATGTAATTGTACTAAATCTTTGCAAATGACTGTCCTTAAGTGTAAATAAAAGTGTGATCATTCAGGGGAAAAAGGACATTTCTCAAATACACTGAACTGAGTAAATTAATCATGTTACTATCCGAGTGCCAATATCTATTGAATGGCTATTTATGTTACTAAAAAAATTGGTAACAAAAAATATTTTCATGCAGAAGCGACGAGGAAAAGGAATAAAAATCTTGGAGCCGCCCACTGAGCTGGATTGGCTTGTGCTTTGGACCACCACAGTGGAAAAACAGAACCAGTAGAGACAATTTACAGCACGGCGGTGTAGCCAATTCTCTCCCTTATGGCATGTCTGGACACAGTATAATATTTCCTCTCCAAAGCCTGCAGAAACCAAATGTTTGCAGCTACTACTCAACAAAGCTCCTCTCTTTGAGTAAATCTCAAACTGAAACATTCTAAAAGGAGTTTGCCAAGGCACACATTCTCCCAAATGCCTCTTTTGGTACATTTCTTTTGGGATCATTCGGCTTAAGCAGCATTAAAAAGCAAGAAACTGACTCAAAGTTTTTACATACATATGCGAACAGCAATACACACAGGTGTTAAGGGTTAATTAAGGGTTAATTACATGCTGATTTGAAAAGCTGAATTCAATCAAAGCTGTCCTTTATGCAGTAAACGAGGAAATACGCTTAATAAATATTTCTTCATAATCACCTTTTGAATAGTCGATGTTACCAATGAGCCAATCAATCAGACTCTGTTAGAATGAAGTGCTCTGAAATATGCATGATTGAAATAAAGCAATATCCTTGAAGAATGTTTCTGCCTGACTGCATGAAAAAGAAACAACCCTGCAAAACGATTTAGCACAATAGGGTCCACTGGACAATATGAAATGAATGCACATACCAAATGAAAGTGTTTTGTGGCACCTTTGTTTTGGATGAAATGTAATGTGCAGTCTGTAGTAAGAAGTAATATTACTGTCAGAACAGCACACAGATTTGAATCCAGATTCATTGAAATTAATGCATTTTTTAAATGAAAGATTTAAGAAAGGATGGGCCTTCAGCTAGAAAGCTAATACTGCTAAATAAACAGCCAAAGCTTGTTTTCACCCATAGCATCATGCAAACTGCATTCTAAAGGGCACTCTGGTCAATATGAAAAACAGATTCCATCACTACTGCAGTTAAAGTTCCTATTTGTGTCCTATAAACGGGCCTACTAGACTCCAGTGTGAGAATTTCTTTCTAATGCATGTTGAAGTTGGGGGAAAATACTTTTTTTGGTGAAATATGAAATGTTTTTCTTTTTGTAGCAGAAACCAAATTGTTAACACCACTAACTTTTGAAACATTAATGCATTTTTCTGGTTTGACCCTTTAAACCACCCCTGGTTCCAGGCTGAACTTCAGCTGCAGCACCCTATTGCTTTAGCCCTCTTGTTCAAGTAAAACTCTGAAGTTCTATTGGTGGCTCTCTTAATTAAACCAGTTATTTACATCTACTGCCATGCGGTGAATTTATCACCAAATTACATCACTTCTGATAATCTGCAAGAAAAATCTTGGGCTGATCCTGGCATTATTAGTAGTATAAATAACATTATCACCAGAAAACTCCTTTAACAAACTATGGTCGATATTGCTTGTGGCAGAACTGAGGATAAATCAACAGTTCGTAAACAAACCAAAGCGGAAAGCTCCTGTTCCTTTAGAGCAAGATGTAACACAGAAGTATGAGAGTGAGTGGCTACAATCGCAGAGAAGCTGGAACCATTGGCTGTAGGTATATTTGATTGATTCATTGGTTGGAACATGCAGCCACATTTGTTCTCACTGGATGTTAATGAAAACTGGAAACTGCACTTACACTTCTTATTACATGATATTATGTTGAGGTTGAATTAAGTAATTAATATGTTCTGATTGCAAAGCTTATTTTGTCCACTCACATGGCTACATAATACAAAAGTGGTCAAATTTTTCTTTAGTTTCAAATTTGAGCAAGTAAGGCAAATGTAATTAACCATGATTAATTACACATACTAATTCAATTAATTATCATTGTTTCAATTGTCAGGCCTAGTATTTTAGTTTTTTTTTCCTTGCTGGCAAATGCAGAGTGAAGTTAGAGAGCCAGTGTTACTGCCAGAAAGCCACGTGTCTTTTTCAACTGTGTAATTGTGGTAATTATCTGCAAAACATCATTACACTGGAGAGAATGGATTGCTTAAATGAGAGAAATGACTTTCCAGGAGGACAGCAAGCTTAACGTTAAAGTTTGCAAGGAAGCTACCTGGATATCTACTGAAGTTTTTCATTTGAAAAATATTTTAAAAATCTCATTGGAATTTAAAGAAAATGCTACACTGTTTACAGACTGAGGCAAATGTACACTAATGTTAGCTTGGTTGTATTTATTAGCCAACAAAGCAGTGGCTAGGCACATTGAGGTGTTAAATAATCTCAAATAAACTTGGTGTGGACAATGAAAGATGCATGTTTGATTATTAAATCGGATAACAGCAGGTTGTATAGCTAAAACATCTGTATAAGCCACACATTTTTATAGATACTCTCAGCAACAATAAAACATTGTTTACTTGTATAGGTGATATTGAAGCCCTTCCCAGTGTTGGAATGATCTGACTGGAACTCCAGGCGCATGATGTTGCCATTGCTGGCGATCTGAGAGGGCACGTCCTTGCCGGAGAAGGTGCCGAAGGTGGTGGGCTCAGGCATGCCATCATCCTTCACAATCAGATAGTCAAACTGAGGTTCTACCTCAAAGTCGCTGAAAATGAGATGGATCCGGTTGCCCGGCTCGGCTATAATGAGCCACACGCAGTTCATGTTGTTGCCATACTCCTCCGGGTAGTTGGGGGACAGGATGATGCCTGATGGGGCGGTGAAATTGAAGAAGCAGGAGACTGCAGGGGGAAGAAGAGAGGCAGAACAATCCGTTACACACTTTGATGGAGGGACAATCATTTTCATTAACTGAAGCTCTCATTTTTGGGAATCAAGGAGAACAAAATAAAATGATTCCCATTAAAATCAAGTTCCTGGACCCCTAAATAGCTCTATGGGCTTTAGCTAATAGAACGTTTGGCTTCCAGGTCTAATACAGTGCTCAGGGAGGAGGGGGCTGCACACATGATTTTAACATCGTCACATAGATTGTTTCACTGGTGCCAAGCGGACTGTGACTCAGGCAGAAAATCAACAACAACAAAATTATTAATTCAGCAGGCCCAATCTTAGGTAAAACACCGTAACCATCACAAACATCTTACAATAAATGATAATCTCAGACATGCTAGGTGGCTGAGTATTTGTAAAACTGTGACATAATAAATGAATGAGTAATAATTGATCCTGAGAACAATCTGCTCAGGAATGACCGTCTCCCAGGCCAACCCACTGGCATTCGGATTCGCACCATCTATCTGTCAAGCCCTTACCAGGGCAGCGCATTAATCATCCTAAATGGCAAAGCGTTAATTATAGCCAGCCGCTTGCTTTTGGAGGAGGACTCACAAACGCAGCTGGGTTTGTTTCCAGACCACTGGTTATTCTGCTGGCACGAAATCGTCCGCTCGCCGACCAGCTCGAAGGCGGCCTGACACTCAAAGGTCAGCACGTCGCCGTGTGAAAAACTGTCTCCCGTTCGCTTGCCGTAGGCTGGGATGCCGGGGTCTCCACACCCTCCTTTATTGATCTCTATACAGGAAAGAAAAAATAGAAGACTTGTCAAGGTTCTGTTTGTCTTAACTGTGAGATTTTCTTGAGATGAGTGGAATTCTGGTGCACTGACAAAATAGAGAATAAAGAAAGAAAGAAAAAAGAAACAAAGTCATGGAGAAAGAAAGAAAGACATTTTACTGATTTAATCGGTGATCTAGCATCATCATTTTGAACATTTTATGCACTAACCCAACATATAAAATATATAAAGAAATAATTGAAAAAGAAAGAGAAATGTTGTATTAGATAAAAAAGAAACTGATTTCATAATAAAAGAATGAGAAATAAAGTAATGGAGAAATTACAAGGTTTCTGCTGCTTTGACAATCTAAATAAATAAATAAATAAATAAATAAATAAATTCACTGGTTTGAGAAAGAATAAGTAAACAGAAACAGAAACCTGATCATAACAGCCTGGTCACACAACCTTCCTCAATCTCAATAACTATATCTAGTCAACTATACTTATATGTATATCTACATTCATATCTATGTCTATAATCTATATCTATGTCTATATGTAGTGAAGACCAGTCACACAAACGCAGAAGGAAGCAGGGGAGACACTGCTTTACTTCTTCAGACTTTCTCGGCATTTGCAGGTGGTGAACCTGGGGTAGTTTTTGCACCAGCATAAAATGACAGTGACAAATGAATGACGTTCTGGAAGAGTTCATTTTGGTCTTAACAACCACAGTGTCAACTCGGCAGCAAGCGCTTCACTGACCCAGCCAGCCAATAATCTGCAGGGGGATGAGTTCTCCCCCTCCGTCTCTTCACCACCAATTCAACAACCTCTGCGAGGTGTTAAGAGCAAGTTAAATACCTCTGCAGCTGCCGGCGGCAATTAGCCGTCCGATCCGCAAAGATGCGTGGCTATCGTCTTCAAAGCGGACTCGCGCTGATCTCATGATTGAGAAGTCAATGGCTAAACGTACAATTAGCCTACCGCTCACCCCAGTTGGAAACCACCCTCAGCCGACTCAAAATCAAAAAAGTAGGGGGCATTAACAGCCATGGAAAACGAACAGCATGCCTACTTTTAGCGAGAGCGTTAAATCCAAATCAATGCTAATGCAATTATCCACTGATAACACATTTACCTGGTCAAAATTCCATTTGTGCCATTATCGTAAGTGTCTGATAATGCCTCATGTATTTACACTTGCAGGCAAATGGATCTGACTTCTTGTTTGCGTTAAATATTAAGTGAATCTGTCTTTCAGCAATTTGGCAAACCTAAAAACAAGATTAACAGCATGTGATCAAAAAAACAGATGGGCAGCTTTCAAGAAGTGCTTTTTGCTTTGTTTGTGGTTCTAAATCACTTTTCTTTCGTAAATCTGCTTTGCTCTAGCCTTGGGGCCTTCCTTGGCCCAATTTCCTCAAACTTGTGTATCCAAGAGGAGAACACTCTTTTCCTACGCCAACGTCCGTTTAATGAAAAGACAAATATCTAAAAAAAAAAATAAAAAAAAATCTCAGAAACATCTCAATTCCATCCTAGAAAATGCAAAAAAATTACAAAATATTGAGTTTTATATAAACTATTAAATGAAAAATACAACATACAGCTACAAACATTGCTATAAAGACTGTTTTAAATCTAGTTGAATTGGTGCTAACTAATTGAGTGCAGTCCTAAAATTCTAATGTTATACAGTACTGTGAAAAGTCTTAAGCTGGCAGCCTTCCTCAAACAAAAACAATTCTTTAAAGCAAAATGACATCTTTTTGGCCACAAAGATGTGTGCAGTGCGTGTACGCTCCCTGACTGTGAGTGGTCCTAATATTTGTATCATTCCTTCTGGAACCTGGTCCTAATTATTGCATCATTAATTGGGAGACCACTCCTTCTGACTGTGACTGGTCCTCATCATTGCATCATTCTTTCTGAGACCACTCCCCTTGACTGTCATTAGACCCAATCACTGCATCATTCCTCCTGAGACCTCCCCCCTGACTGTGATTGGTCCTAATTAATGCATGATTCCTTCTGAGACCACTCCCCCCTGACTATGATTTGTCCTAAATCATGCAGAATTCCTTCTGAGACCACTCCACCTGACTGTGATTAGTCATAATTGCTGCAAAGTTTCCTCTGAGACCACCCCCCTGACTGTGATTTGTCCTAATTAATGCATCATTCCTTCTGAGACCACACCCCCTGACTGTGATTGGTCCTAATCACTGCATCATTCCTTCTGAGACCACCCCCCCGACAGTGATTGGTCTTAATTAATGCATCATTCCTTCTGAGATAACTCTCCTGACTGTTTGCTGAATGCTGAACGTTTGGTTTGTGCAAAAGTTATGGTGCATTTTTATTTTATCCTGTACATTTTTTCCAATAAATTCATCAAATACAAAGAAATCATACAGAAAAATGGAAAATTAAATTTAATTTAAATTTAATTTAATTCTGTCCCTTGTAGAAAATGTGTTAACTCGTTTTCATTTACAAAATCAAAAATTTTGACCAGCTATGTTTAAATTTTTACACATGAATGACTCTATATAGACGGAATACATGTGTGTGAATGAGAGGGAGGCAGGTCATAAAGGTGGATGACTTGAAATATCTTGGGTCAACCATCCAGAGCAATGGACAGTGTAGAAAAGAGGTGAAGAAGAGGGTGCAGGCAGGATGGAGTGGGTGTAGACGGGTGTCAGGGCTGATGTGTGACAAAAGGATAGCAGCAAGAGTGAAAGGGAAGGTTTACAAGACAGTAGTCCGTCCTGCTATGATGTATGGTTTGGAGACTGTGGCTCTGTCTAAAAGACAGGAGGCTGAGCTGGAGGTGGCGGAGATGAAGATGCTGAGATTTTTGTTGGGAGTGACAAAGATGGACAAGATTAGAAATGAGCAGATCAGAGGGACAGTGAAGGTGGAGCAGTTTGGAGATAAAGCCAGAGAGGCCAGGTTCAGATGGTTTGGACATGTGTTGAGGAGGAATAGTGGATATATTGGGCAAAGAATGTTGGAGATGGAGCTGCCGGGTAGAAGGAGAAGAGGTAGACCTCAGAGAAGGTTTATGGATGTAGTGAAGGTGGACATGGAGATGGTTGGTGTGAAAGTAGATGAGGCAGTGGATAGGGCAAGATAGAGGCAGACGGTCCGCTGTGGCGACCCCTAAAGGGAGCAGCCGAAAGAAGAAGAAGAAGAAGAAGAAGAAGACTGACTACTCTATATACCTTCTATTGCAATACAATAAACAGTATACTCTGCTTGACTGGCACAGCCTGCTACACTCCAATAAGTAACAATGTATCTCAGCAGATTTCAATGTTTTAGCGTAATGTATTAGTTATTTTGGATCTGCAATGTTACGTGGTATACATTTAGTTCCCTGCATGTCCACTCGCTAGATCACTCAAATTTTGAGACTGTTCAAGAAGAAATGCATAGTTTTGATAAAGGCAATGTGGGAGGGACAAGAAAAATGAAAGTATATGTAGAATATATAAAACTGATATCGATATTCACCAGTAATTCATAATGCCTGCTATGTACCTGCATATTGTGTGACAAGACCAACTTTAACCTAATAAGAAAGCAACCATATTGCTCTGAGGCTTAACATAAGAAGATAAAATATTCTTTAGTCAACAGTGTTTTTCAGAAGCTCATCTCTGGGTTGCTGTTGTCGTCACTTGACTCCATGCAAGTTTTAATACATACAAAATGCATAGACCATCTAATCAAGTAAGCTTGTCATCACTGTGTCTAATCAAGAGATTCTACTGAAAAAGCAAACAAAAATATATTTAAACAACATTAAAGCAATTTCCACACATACAGTGCATTTCTAGTCTAATATTAGCTGTAGGCAAAGAACAGCAGCCAATCATCAAGCCTGTGCAGAAATCTGAGGGAATATGGAAATGACCAGATGGTTTGAACATCTGTGAAGCCAGGCTGGTTGTGGAGTGACTAACCAGGATGGCCTGCAGGCTAGTTCAGTTTTACTCCTACATCTTTCAGTAGAGGCAGCATTTCAGTTACATGCGCACACTGGTGTTAATTGCTTGGTCTAATCTCATATCTTTGAGCTTTCTGCTCTATCAGCTGCCAATCCCAAGAGAACAATCCTAAACCTCACCATATTGTTCATGCTAGTCTGGAACATTTGTGAACAGATATTATTGGTTTTGCAAATTCCACAGTTTAGACTTTGTTTCCCTCATAATTCCACTCTAACTGATGCCTACCAATAGAAGCGACGCATTGCTGTCAAAAAAAAAAAAAAAAAAACTTTTAGATGATTAGAGATGCATTTGTGCTAGACACCTAGAGAGGCTCAGGCGAAATGTCCAGCCGGCCGTCCCTGGTGGGCCTGTTGTCAAACATGACAACGTGACTAGAAGCACAAGTGTGAAATTGGGTTTACACAAAGTTAATTGGGTTTGTGTCATTGTGCTGGGGCTATCCAGACAGTGAGAATTGCTCAATTGTGAGCTTACAGTTTAGAGTGGCTAGTGCTGTAACCGGGGAATCGGTTCGACACCAGCCTGTTGAAACAACACATATTGGTCATGAAAAAACTGAGCAAACATGCTACTCCTACTTCTAATACTTTCAACTTAGTCAACAGTGCCATTCCAAACCCACGCAGCGCATGACAATGTAAGCCAGGTTCATTGTAATGTGCTAAACAAATTAGATTCTGTTAGTCTGACCATCTGATGGTGTGCAAAAAAAAAAATCACAGATTCTGCTGGATCGGCAGCTTCTATACATTAGCGTTTATAAAAACAGATGCATATTTGATTCTCAAACTTCCTTTAATGCTATTTTCATACACACCGAAAACCAGGTAGTGCATTTTGTTCAAGCATTTCAAACATGTTTGCGCAGCGCATATGCCGGTCCATTTGTTTTCAATTTGCACGCGGCTGGTAAAGCTGGCACAACTCAACTTCGCTTTGGCTGAAACCATTTTGCAAAAAAAAACAAAAAAAAACTTAAAACTTGGGTGTCAAAAGAGATAAAAAAGCAATTAGAACCACTGAGGAGAAAAGTAACAAACATGAATACCAACATTCTTCTCATAGGAGCATAGCAGGGCTATCACTTCTGACTGCATGATCACCTAATTATTTTTACAAGTAATTAATTAATCGCAGATTTTACAAAAGGTTAAAACTATAAAAACGGACTTGAAATAATAAACTATGCTTTGCCTTTCAAAGATTCCAAAATATTTTATTGAATAAAAAACAGAAACTAGGAACCCTTAATCCCTTTTTATAAATGGTGAGTTTAAATGTCTTTAAATTCAGTTTGATATAAATTAATTTGTATAGCTATTTTTATAATTGCTATTGTCACCAATCAGCTTTTCAGAAACCTAGGTCCAAGCCCCAAGTGAGCAGTGGTAGGAAAAACTCCCTAAGAGGAAGAAACCATCTTCCTCTGATTGACACAGGACAGATTAACCAACAAAACCCTATAACTAATGATAGAAGCCAAGCACTGGTTTTATATATATATATATATATATATATACACACACAACCACCTGGGATACCATAGCAATGGTCTAACAACACCTTAGCGACCACCTGGAATTTCACAGCAACATCTTGAACTTTCATCCACGAACTTTCCCATTCTAGATACATACTATAACTCTAGGAATTGAAGTTCATGCAATTACTATATAATAAAACTTAGAATGTAATAAGCAATGGAATTTAAGGGGTTGAAATAATTTCAACAAATAAATATATATGTATTATACATAAATATGTATATATAGTATACACTACTTGCAAAATCAGAGACCACCCTTATAAATTCCATTCTTTTCAGGAGACTCACTTTCTGTTTTTCGAAGAAATCTGTAGAAATGATTTTTTTCCACACCTCTAAAGTTCAGTCTTAGACGTTGCACTGCTTTTCACTATCTAAGCAATCTCAGACACATTCAATAAGGAATTGATGAGTGGGAAGAGCGGACAAATTAAATACTGATATATTTAACATTACATGTGTTAATTATATTTTTTTGCTATTTTTCTGATGCTGTAAATGGGCAACTTGTACGTAATGGTTGTTTTTTGATTAAATAAACTAAAGGAAAGGTGGTCTCTGACTTTTGCACACTTCTGTATGTAAACACTGATAAAAATGTATACAAGTGAGTCTATCAGGTTTCTTATTATAGGAGAAATCAGCAGGAAAATGTAAAAAATAAATAAATAAAGAAAGAAAGTGTATTATATAAATACATCATATAAAACTGTATTATATGTATTATATTAAATGATATACTTTTACAAAAGTATATAAAATGCACACATTTTCTTTTTCTTTTATTGGGTCATCAAGGTTAATCGAGTTACTGTGAGGGCCATAGAGCATGATAAAGAAATATGAATATGTATATGAATCTTCATTCGTATTGCTCAATAATGATGTTGAGCTTTTGAAGAAGGAATGAAAGGCTGTCTTCTTTTCAGAAGATGACTGCAACTCACCTTCATATATGGCCTTGAAGCCCTGAGAGCCAATGGTGTCATCAGATTGGAGATGGAGCCACATCTGGTTGCTCATACTCACAATCAAATCAGGTACACTGGAGCCTGTCAGACTGAAATGCACGCACAAAAATGCATCCACACCATGATTTAGATGTGCATATGTAACAGAGATACCAGCATTCTTTAATATTGAGTGAGGAATCTAGCTTTGTTTTTGTATGCAGTTGTATTTGAGATAAAATTATTTACTTTTAACCTTCTGAAGTCACAATTATTGTACACAAATAAAAATAACAAAAATAACAAAAGTATGGTTTATTTTATCCTGCCTTCCGCCCGAAGACTGCTGGGATAGGCTCCAGCACCCCCCGCGACCCTGACGGAGAAGCGGCTTAGAAAATGGATGGATGGATGGATGGTTTATTTTGATGTAATTTCCTGCTGGGCGGACATTGAAACAAGCAGAGGAATTCTGTGGAAAGTGTGGATCACTTTTAATCCATACCATATTTGTGTAGTCATTACCTATTTGTGTTTGTTAGTAGAGGAGAAGAAACTTGGCTAATACTTATTTTACAGTTCCATATTTATTAACCAAGAGGTACAATCTCCTAGGTAAATATTTTGAGTAACATGAGTTAGTAAGTAACCAGACAGTCTAACATAAATACACTGAAATGCTAAATAGGTTCTAGTTATTAAGGTGAAAAAGAACATAGTAAAATATAGCTGTATGCAAATATTTGAACTCCTCTGGTCAAATAAAGCTCTACAGAGAACACATTCGCACATTTTAATGCACTATTATTTATTTACTACATTTAACATATTAGGAAAAAATGTGGCCTGTGCACAAGTTATGGCACATTTTTCATTTGTTAGATTTTTTCCCAATATGTTAAAATGGCACATTAAGTTTGTTCATATTGAGAGACAATCAAGAAAACATGTTTGTTGTGGGGTGTTCAAACTTTGAGACTGCATCTCATAATTCTAAGACTATTTGGAATTAAACGTCGGTAAGTACAAACAAACTTGCCCTAATGTTACATGTTAAGCAGATAAGTAAGTATATAAGAAAATAAGGTAATTTCTTTTGGTGTAAACAGGTAGTTTGTGAATATGTGAGAGTTTAGGTGATTTCTGAATGTTGGTGAATGCTGGAAATGTGTGGCTTATATCGAAGAAAGCTCTCTGAACACCCACACATAGAGCACTCTTCTGGTGTCGCCGATCTTTCCTCCATCACCCACAGTTAGGGTGTCATAAGCTCTCTCGAGATCAAACTCTTCAAAGGCCAGCTTGATGACCTGGAAAGAGAACAAACAGTGAAAGCACAGGTTAATATGCTGGGAAGATGATGCTGGTACTCATGTAACCCCGAACTGCTGTACACTACTCTCTGTTCTGAATCATTGTGGGCGAGGGGGGTTAAAACATGGTAGGCTAGCATGAGACATACGAAGGCTGAACATTAAGAGCAATAATTGGTCATTTAATAAATATGTTTAAATCAAAAACAGATGCAGACGTTCAGCCATGGATGCTGCATGGAGAAGAACAAAGCCTTGAGACAGAGCAGCTAACACACGCATTTGATGTGTGAGTTGAAAGAAAATTGGGTTTGAGGAGAGATTGCTTGAAGGAGGAAGAGGGAGGAGGGAGAGAAAAATAAAGCTTAATTAGGACAGGCCCATTATCAGCGTCCTCACATTCTCTCAACTGGGCAATTAAAGAGACATTATTACCACTCATATTCCTTCCTTTTTGCAGCCATAACCTTAGCAGGTGGAGCAGTGTTCTCAGAAGAATGAAGCAAAGTGGAGCGCTAAGGGGCAAAGCCAAAAATCATCTACACACCACCCCATCACCAGGGATTTTACAATATAACTTTATGAAGAGCTTCCTATGGTACTTTAGTGTCACTCGATTCAATCTGATATGCTCTAAGCAGAACAATAACTACGCCTCCGTTTCTGAACGTGCTCTTAAGCCTATAGAAATGTGTCTTAGTGATCATACTTGAAACTGTATATGACCACTGAATCACCACAAAGACATACACACAGAGCGTCTGTTAACGCTACATGAAAAAACGCATTGGCACAAGGTCACACCAGTTGAGCCATCAGCGGTCATTCTCGAGGGAGCCAGCTAAGAACCCCAGACCACCTAAAAGGCAATCGGTGTAAGATGTCAAAGTGTTTAGAAGTGAGTCGCTTGGCGTGGCTTCAATGAGAAGTCCAAACCACAGCCCTTTAAATTATCCTGTCAAAAAGTAAAGACGCTTTTTACACAAGACTTAGCAGGAGGCAAAAAGCACCACTCACGCTCTATATAAACACAATCCTAACGTGACAGAATGTCTTGGTGATTGTTCCTTCAACCAGCTTGACTACAACGTTTTAGCGGCCTATTGATTTCTTTGTTTTACACAAAACTGAAAAGTCTGACAACTGGTTCAATGGCTCTGATTTGCCTTTCTTTGTTCCGAGTAGCAAGAGCAGACGCTCTCAAATGCTCTTCACTGAAAATGCTTGTGACTGTTTTGTGCATTACCATTCATCTAGAAATGAAGAAAAAAAAAAACAAAAACAAAACCCTGAGCAGTTTCCTTATTTACTGTTTTTTGCATTTTACATCTTGGTGGCTAAGGCAAGTTTTTTTGACCAAAAAATACACTGCATCATCCATCTGCTTAAACCTTTAATGCTCTTGTTTTGCCTTTAAAGCAAAAGAGCTGCCTTTTATCTACTTCTCTGCTTCCATAAAGTCATCGCTCAACGATGCTGCTGCATTTATTCTAATATGTGAAGCTTTCATTATCTAGCAAAGCTAAAATTGAGTACATTTTGATCAAGCACACACATGAATAGGAATCAACACCTCAATAATACATGTTTCCATAGCAATATGAAGTGCATTTTAAATGTGTGTGCACCAGTAGCAATTCTAAGATCTTTTGTGTGGGGCCATAATGGGGCCAGCAATCCTGTCCAGAGGGCAAATAAATGCCTTCACACAAACTATCTAATCATGAAGCTAATCATTTCACAACTACCAAATGATGGTCTAGAGGAGCCAGCTGAGGTAGTTCAGGCATCTGATCCGGATGCCCCCTGGACGCCTCCCGGTGGGGGTGTTCCAGGTACGGCCTACCGGGACAAGACCCCCGGGGTCGTCCTAGGACCCGCTGGAGGGATTGTGTCTCCAAGTTGGCCTGGGAGCGGTTTGGTGTCCCCAGGAATGAGCTGGAGGAAGTTGCGGGAGACAGGGTCATCTGGGATTCTCTGCTCTCCAAACTGCTACCGTGACCCTGTCTGGACTAGCGGTCAACGATGATGGATGGATGGTCTAGAGGCTTGGTCCTCGAGGAGAGTTTTGTTGATTTTAACATGGTAATTAAGCATTCTGGTGCTCTCTGAGAATAAAATAAAGGGAAACAAGCAGGGCTGAGAGAACCACAGGACCAAGCAGGCCTCTGACTCACCACTATTCAAAGTACTGGCTTTCTGGCTGCTGCTATGAGCTCAGAACGTGTAGATTAGGAAGAAATGAAACTTTACAGAGCACAGACCAACACAAACAGAGAGAGAGAGAGAGAGAGAGAGAGAGAGAGAGAGAGAGAGAGTCGAACTCACTGGCAGCACCAATCAAAATGGTCTGAATTTGCTGCTAGTGCAAACGCATTTTTACAAATTTTTACACCAAACAAGAAATTTCATCACCAGAATTTGCTTTTCTCAGTGCACATCAGTGATATACTGTCCACAATATCTGCCTGTTGTGACGTTTTCCTCTCTACAGAGTGTAATATAGTGCCTGCAGCATGAGCTGCTGATAACAATGGCAGTAAAATAATAGATGTCACGATCGGCCCCTCCCACTCCTCCATGTGCTTTTGTTGACCTTTTAGTTCTGTCATGTGCTTTTGTTTTTGATTTCTTCCCAGTCCAGCCCCCTTGTTTTCTGACTCCGCCCCTGATTGTTACCACCTATGTTTTCCACCTGTGTCCTGTTATCTCTTGTCAGCCCTCTTGTATTTAAGCCCTGTGTTTTTCCTAGTTATTGGTTGGTCTTTGTATTGTATGTATTGGTTGTCCTGTTCAAAGAGTATTCTTTAAATTCTGTATTTGTTTTATTGTGTCCATCAATCCTGCTATCCCTGTTGCCTCATTGAACTTGGACTGTCTTGACCATGACGCTGGATTTGTCTCGAATAAATCTCGTTTGTCTCCGCAAGTGCGTCCACCTTATCATCGCTCTCCCATGTTACAATAGCAAGATAATTTTGGCACCTGAATCACAGCAGTCTGATTCAAATAGGTAAACCGATCATAAAGAAGCAAAAATAATGTAGAGTTTATTATTACTGCTTTATTTTGTGATACATACAGACATTAAGCGTTGTTATTTTATATTTTTATATTTTCATGGGAGTAAATGTGACAGTGACAGAGTGATTACATCTCTCCAAAACCGTTGACCCATCAACGAACGTATTGTGTTGCCTTGTGTAATCTGGTCCACTTTAGCAGTTGTGGTGTGAAAACAACAGAACCAAATGAAAAACAACACGATCACAAAGCGCTCCTGAACAAGTTTACAGAGACATGTTATTAGCAGTTTTAGTTACTCAGTCAGGGGCCAAGATGCATCCATTTCAGATAAGAGTTGCAGCTGCTTCTCTTGATCTCAAACAGCAATAATTTACACATTAACATTTTTTCACATGTGAATGGTGTTATTCATCATTCAAAACAGTGGATTCTGACAAAAGGCACCAGTTGTGAATGTGAATTAATGATGCGCACTTAAGGGGCCAAACATATCTATAGCAGGGCTGGTGACCCTGTGATGCTTAGGAACTACTGCAGTGCATCCAACAATAAAAACAGCATCATGCTTCTTTTATACAGTAATAGAAAACATGGTACAACTCTGAAAGCTCCAGTTCCATGTGTTGATGCTTTTCCCTGTGACCAATGACGACATGCATGCTCACCAATTACTGTAATGGCTGATTTTAATGAGATAAAGACGGTGTTATACAGTACACCATTATAAATCTACATTGCACCTCCACTTTGTCTGAATTTAAACTCTTGTTCCTCATGTTTCTACTCTACAACTTCATAGGTTTTAACTAATTAGTCATAAAAACCACAGACATAATTTAGATGTCTAACCTTATGAAGAGAGCTTTAAAAGAGCTCAAGAAGATTCAATGATCTTACATTAAAATGAATAATTAGAATTCCTCATCCTTAAAAAGTAACGATCAAAGGCAGAAACTTATCAAGAAATGACTATAATAGATATTTAAATTATATTACTTATCACTGAATACCTTCTTGTGCTTAAAGAATACTGAATAAAACATGTTGAAATATCTTCTGGTGTCTAGCTTATTAGTATTTCAATATACAATGTCACAGCCATTATTATTATGACAAGTGAGTCCAAACTCTTGAACAGTTGAGTAACAACATACAGTCCTAAAGGAGTTTAATCGCAACCTTTTTTATTATCCTGTGATGTCGACATAAGCACAGAATATGACGCCTTTATTTTGTACAAACTGTACCCAACATAAACCTGTTCATGATGCATAAACTGAAATATGAGCAAAGTGTCTTCAAATGTTCCAATTCCGCCCATCTTAACCGTCCCTTTTTCACAGATACACTTGATGAGAATTCTTCTGAATAGTCTGCAAGTCAGCTGTATTAGAGGGTCCTACTGTTCCTCATGTCTTAAAGCCAACTAGCACTCACAGAGGAAAAAAAAGAATAACACAGTATACCACAGCCAAAAGTACTGTGAATGTGAATTAAATATAGAGAGAAATTGGTATTACTCGGAAAGAGAAGATATCAAAGAAGTGCAAAATACTGTTGAATGCCTCTATGGTGAAAACATACCCGTTGGGCATCACAGTAACATAAGTGTGCAGTGCTGGATGGGGCCAACTGCTGTGAGTCTTGGTCAGCTCCATGCTTGCTGTCCAGTTGTGTGCAGTTCTACATCTTCACTCAGAGCCTGCTTCAGAATACGTAATATCAGCATCTAGCAAACTTCTGTGTTGATGTGTTTTTCCCTCCTGCAGACACTTATAAGATTACAGGTAAAGTGCCTGCAGTTGACATAGGCCTGGCAGCCTCCATTTAAATAAAGATATCATTTGGCTTTTAGTTTATAACATAAAGCCATTTACTATGCTAGTCATGTGGATATGGTAGATTTTCTACTTCTGATACTCATTATTACATTCATTATTATATACACAATTAAAAGCATGTGGTTTAAGTTCGAATAAGGACGGCACTCTTCTATACTGTGAGAAAACAGGTGCTGTGCAGGTGCATTTTCGTTCAATGTGCATGTAGCTTGTGGTTTTAAGATCTAATTGTGTAGCCTAATTACGTTTTCTCTGGGAAAAGGTACATATTTGTACCTTCTCATAACCTAATGTTCGGAGAAGAATAAAATAAAAAGGCTGAAGACAAGAAATGGACTCAATTCAACTTAAAAATCGATCATTTCAAAAGTACATTGTACAATAATTTACCTTATCTAATAGTACTGAAGACGGACCCTTGAGGGTACCACTGCAGTGACAGTTTGATACATTTTTCTCTGATAGTGTAAGGCTACTTTTAACCAATTGACATTTTTGTTTAAGGCACTACATGAATTGAATTCAGTACCATTACACACAGAGTCTCCACTGTAAAAATAAAAGGAAATTTACAGTAAAAACACTGAAAGAATCTACTGTTTTCCTTAAATATAACAGAATAGTGCAAAAAAGGGCACACTCTGGGTGATACAAACTGTAAAGGTTTCTGTAATTTCTACAATAGTATACTGTGTTCAGACTAGTGTGACACTTCAAATGTGTTTTGCAGTTTTATGGAACATGTACAAGCAGATGATACTATCAAGCACAGTATTGTAATACTATATGAAAACACAGCTATCATCAGTTGTACTGTAAATCTGGGAAACAGCATATGAATGTTTGGCCATAATAAAATGCAGCTGTGCAGAATCAGCACTTTGTATGCTGCTGTGTTTTCTATCACTGCATTAAAGATGTATGAGGTTTCCTTAATTGTTGGACGCGCTATGCCTTTTTCTGAGTGAGTGCACAAGCTCATTCGGATGCAGAGATTCATATGTATAATGCGATTTCTATATATAATGTGATATAATGCGAAATAAATTAAACATCTGCAGGTTTTCAGCTTTGTTAGATCACATGCAAAAAGACATAATAGCACTGAGAAATCATGTTATTAAAGGAGAACAGCAGATTCAACAGAAAAAAAGCCACTTTTTTTGTTTTGGCTTTAAAGGGTTAAAAGGTCAGCGGCTTTCTCAAAGCCGGATTTGTAAATCATTGTGTTGTTTTGTCATATTACTGACTGTTTAGCTTTTGTCTTGCTACTTTTTGTCTCTCCCTCCTGACTCTTTGCATCTTGAACTGCCTGTACCAAGTGCTCACTTGCTATTAACGCTATGCTAGGCAGCTTCATGGATGCTTTGCTTCCCTGTTACAAGTGCATTTCTATTATCCTGACTGTACCAGCTATATGTATGCTATTTTATCTTCTGTATGTTTCTCAGTGTACTCTGCCATTTGTGCATTTTAAATGTTCGGCATGCTATTTTGACATATTCCATTTGTTTTATAACAGTATCAATGTGTAATGTTCAATCTAAACTACTTTAGGGTGCCTTTTAACATCTCACCAGGGACAACAGATGAAAATTAGCCTCTTGGGGTCACTCTCGAACGTGTGCCGTTTCAATTCTATTGTTTTCTCACTGACAACTTAGTTGATAAATGAAATAAAATGTAAGAAATATTAGTCCATTATGCTTTTGTGAGTCATTTTCAGTGGAATTTCAGTCTAGAATCACCTTTGAGAATAAGGATAGCTAGTGGAGGGAGCTAAAAAGATTGACCCCAGGCACTGAGAGCCCACAGCCCTCAGAGGGTTCCTGCCAAAGCTGGAGGAAGACTTCATTCAGGTCTTAAATCTGCAAGTTAGCAGGCTGCCCAGTCAAACGCATTGGAAATCTATTCCTCTCAAATAGAAAGAACCAAAGCCAAGGTGGGCAAACTAAGCGTAACTGAAGAGGCCGACCTTCACTTTGCCAAACTGGTGGTGTATCTTCAGAAAAACATGGCTCCATCACTGGGGAATATACTGACAGGAGAGAAAATCCACCCCTGATCATGCAAGCTACTCAGGTACTCTTGACAGATGCAGGGAGCAAGAGAGATCACACACACATGGTGCTTCTGAGGAAAGAGAGGGAAGTCCACCTACCTTCATGCCAGTGGTTTAGTGGTTAAGGTTCCACTGGGATTTGTATACACCAATGTGTTTTACTACAATAATGCAGTATTATTTTGGACGATTTTGGATGATTTGTACTTGTACTGCTCAAATATTACTGAAATTGAATACTTGTACTTATTTACATTTCCAAGAAGGAAAAAAAAATCTCTGTACATTTTTCTTCATGCCTTCAAATGACTTGTTCCACAGGAGATTGGCCAGGAGATTTTGTTGCTTTTTATTTTTTCAATCAGCAAGCAGTCCAGTTACTTACTATCCACTCAGGCCAACATTAGTGTAAAATGAATCGTCCCACTTCTATGCTGAGTTTTGTGTGAAGGAGCACATTATGTTGCTGCTAGACAGAGACTGAGTGAGGGATCCTACTGTGCAATGCAGTGGTTATGAGAGCATTACGGTAACGCTTTACATTAAGGGTCGCCAATCAATCACTAATTCTATAATAATTAACTATTAATTTTCCATTATTTAGTTATTAGTTAACTCTTCATTAAGCATTAGCTATTACTTAATAACTGATTAAGCACTTATCAATTAGCAATGGAGTACACGGTTAGTTGATATGTTAGTTTGTTGTTAGCTTATGGCCTGCTTACTCATTATCTGTGTACTGCTGCTAATTACATTGTTAATGAACTAATACGAATTTTTATTCACATAAGAATAACATAACTTACTAGCACTTATGTTCATCCTGTTACAGGGGCAGTCGTGGGCTGGAGGTTAGGGATCTGGCCCTGTAACCAGAAGGTTGCCGGTTCGATCCCCAGGGCCGACAGTCCATGACTGAGGTGTCCTTGAGCAAGACACCTAACCCCCAACTGCTCCCCGGGCACCGTGGATAGGGCTACACACCGCTCCGGGCAAGTGTGCTCACTGCCCCTAGTGTGTGTGTTCACTAGTGTGTATGTGGTGTTTCACTTCATGGAGGGGTTAAATGCGGAGGTGGAATTTCCCCGGTTGTGGGATCAAAAAAGTATCACTTATCACTTAACTGTCTGTTAATTAATTTCGTATATTAACCTCCGTATATTCAGTTGCTTCACTTTTCTCACATTGGTTCTTGTTCATTAAAGATGCATATGGTCACATCTGACCGTAAGATGAGCACACACAAATTCATGGATGGTTTTGGTATTCATCAGTGTCACCTTTGGCATATCTGTACAAACTAACTCATATCTGGTAGGAGCGTGTGTAAATGTGGGCATAAATGCTGGATATGTGGTTAACTAACCAAAATTTTTTTCAACATAATTTGTAATTGCAAAAATAAGAACAATAATAGAAAATATCAATAATACTAATTTGTGTGCATGACAGTCCAGTACAAAAGTGGATGTACTTACTTTACATGTGCACTGATCTAAACAAATGCTACAACTATTTCATGGTCCATTAAAGACACATTACACTGTGCTTTTGTTGTTATACACTGCAATAATACACTTAGCACTTAGTAACAAAGCAAAGCACTGTAAAACTATGCTTGTGATAATCAGTCTCTCTTACTGTCAGTGAGAATGGGTTTGGGTTTTAAATATGGCAGTATCAGCTGGGCCTGGTTGTGTAGGTATATCAATGTATAGAATGGGTTTGGGCTTCAATTTCATACTGGTGCAGATCTCTAATGTATGCATGCCTAGATTATCCTGCCGTTTAAGTGTACTTTTACGAATACTTTACCAACAAGAGCTTGTTGAAAAATGCTAAGACGAGGCAGAATTGCTAGTTTAGAAGTTACTTAAATAGTAAAAAACTGTAAAACTGGACATGGTAAGCTTTTACATTAGTCCTTTACTATTATACACTCAAGCACATTTATATGTATATTTATGACTACTTCAAGTATATTTGTGGCTATGTACATCCATTTTTAATTGAGTAAGATTTTGACACAGTACCCGAACTTTCACTTAAGTACAGTGTCTCTGCACATTTCCCACTTCTGCTTCCCGAGAGTGTGGTCCCACCACTCCACCACTGAAGAGGGAACAGAGAGTAGGCTATAACATGCAGACGCCATTGAGTGATGGGCCACAGTTGAATCTGTCACAACATGTGGAGCCCCAGCAGATTTGCGACCATGACTGCCACCAACATACCCATTAGCCGGAGAAGCACACCATACACAAGAGCCTTTTCCTCTCAGAAGAGGCAGAGTCAAAGGATGTTTTCATTCCACCAGGAGGACAGCAAAGCAGTCATCTTGCGGGACTCCAGCACCACAATGATGGAGAACATGGGCCGAGTGTCCGAAAGAAACAGCATGTGCTCATCACCACCAGATGCTCGGCCAGTGACAGAGGCATAAAGCTAGAGCGTGATAAATGACTATGGGCCTCACAGAAGCTACTCTCAACTGGGTGCATCAACACTAGCCTTAATTTTCTGTTCCACAGTGGGGTTGGTGTAGTTTGTTGGATGCTGCTCGTCATTAACATGCATCACTTCCGACTGGTAAAACAGCCCTAATTCTTTTGTAGGCTATAACAGATGGTCCAAATACCTTAAAAGAACTCATGTTGTCTCTCCTTTGGCTTCGAACCATCTTGCCTCCTCTTATCTTTTCTTTCTATCTGTCCCTCCTTCATACTTTCAAACATATTTCTCTGATTTGCAAATACCTTAATTCATTTTCCTATGTACTTCAAGTTGTATTTATTCTAATTTAATTTATGATTTATTGGTTTTATATCTTTATTTCTTTTCTACTGAGTTTTTACACAGTTTTTTCCTCCATTTAGAAGTGGCCAATTCCACCCACTAAATAGTTCTTTCCCTATCACACAAAGCTAATACAAGCTTCCTCTGAGTACAGCCATCCGTGGCCAGGAGTTCAAGAGAGCACATTTGGCCTCACTCTTTCTGGGTGGGTAGGTGGGATGGGCGCCTGTCTCCAACATCACCCAGCGGATGCTAGCTAGTGCTGGTGTCTGTTGGCTGATGTAACAGAACTGGAGGTAGGCGCTTTTCTCAGAGCGCGTTCAGCTGTTCAACATTGTTGCGACAGTTCAATAGATGCAGCAATGCTTTACAGGTCCTGAAGGAAGCCTGTGCTAGTTTTCGCCCTCTTGGGCACTGATGGTATTGTGTGATTTGGGGAGTACTAACTAGTGGATGGAACTGAATATGACTAAACTGGCAGACAGAAGATATGTCAGGGGAAAAGAAAAATCACAGTAGCCTTAAACCTGATCATCCTAGGACAAAGCATACTGTCACAGTGGGCATGAAAAATGTTTATTTACCAATTTTGTCTTACATTGGAAATCCGTAGAAAATTACATGCTCTCCTCTATTGGGACAAGATCTCACTTTTACATATGCCCCAAATACATCTGGACCATCAAATTTGCTTTTGCTGGCATTCTGATAAAGACCTGAAGGCTTGAGGCAGTTGGGGATAGCAACAGCTGCCGATCAGTGCATGAGAAAATAAGAAGCTTGGGATTAGCTGACTGGACTATACCTTATTTTGCATTATTACTTTGACTGGCAATAATACAATGACAGCCCTCACAGAAAACAAATCAAATGTTATTCTTTTAAAAATGCAGCTTAATGAAATATTCTTTCCCTATACGATTGGTTGTGTCTGTGAAGAATCTGGGTAGGCGAGGCTTTCCCATGGCTAAACCCCTGAGCTCAACTGGCTTAGAGGAAAATG
This sequence comes from Pygocentrus nattereri, assembly GCF_015220715.1. Taxonomy (NCBI): domain Eukaryota; kingdom Metazoa; phylum Chordata; class Actinopteri; order Characiformes; family Serrasalmidae; genus Pygocentrus; species Pygocentrus nattereri. The sequence continues at coordinate 25,727,194 of NC_051215.1, read as the reverse complement.
CTAACTGCTAATTCTGTCATGTCAACAAACAGATGCCTGCATTGGCTAGCATCACAGTGAGTGATGAGTGGAGAAGGGCCATCCAGAGAGACAGAAGATAATCATGTTCTCTTAGACTCCTGGCCATGGATGGCTGTGGAATCGCTGATGGTGTAATACAAAACATGTATGCTGCTTTTAAATTGGAATTCTGTCTTGTGACGCTTTTCTACAAAATAAGTTTGCTAATCTAATAAAGGCTCAGTAGATCTCATCTTTGGATTACAATTATGAAGGACCTACAAAGTCTCAATTAGCTCAGAGAGTGTTTATATGATCAACAGCAGAACTTGAACTTAAACTGGTAGAATATTTGTTTAGTCAGCCATCGGAGCTTAAAATCTCAGGCTTATTACATACTAAAGATTATTATTCAGTAACTACAAGGACTTCAATGCAAACTGATTAAGCTATTCTTAGGTTATAGAAGTGTGTAACAAGACTGGCCATTTCAAGAATTAACACATCCTCTATAGGAAACACGCTATGAACTTTTTCTGCAAATGTTAATGCACATTTTATATTTGTTTACTGAGATTAACACATTGAGGAAAAAAAACATAAAATATAAATTGTACCATAACTCTTACAAAGGCCACATTTTAGGTTTTATTTTGTTTACCCAATATATTAAATTCAGCAAATAAACAGTTGTGCATTAAAATGTACACAAGTGTTGCTCAAAATCAACAAAACAGGGGCTGTTCAAACTGTCAAACCTATTTTCACGTCAACAAAACCGGGTGCCCAAACTTTTGCGTTTGACTGTAATCCAATTTTGACATAACTGTAGCACATCCGTATGATGGATCTTATGTTCTCTTTGGCACTGCAGTAGATAATCAAGGGTAGCAACTAGACAGAATATGTCTGCTTTTTTTGTACAGTGACTCATTTTAATGACACGCAGTTTTTCAAGAAAACAGCAATTTGTCACACTCTATTGATTTGCAGTGAGCTCTGAGGGGGAAAAGGAAATGGGAAAACTGAGCAAAGTTTGCATAACACTATAAAGTGGTGTTAGGTGTATTTGTGCTTTTAACAGTTGCTTTAAATGATAATTGATATTTAACATGGCACATAAATAGGGGAAAATATGTAAACATCCATTAGCATGTCAATTATAGTGATAATGCAATCAGTTTAATTTGTAATGTCAAAACGTATGGTTTATGTCTAATGCACTCCTAATGACAACAGAGTACAATGGAACATTTATTCCAAGGTCTGCAGATACGATTATATTAGGCCATGCATACATAAACCAACATTAAATCAACTGCGACAGGAAAGAAATATAGATCTGTCTAACATGTACTTACATTTTATTTTAGATAATATCTGAGTGTCTATGGCGAAAATGAAGTACTGTTCCGCCCATTCAAGTCAAGGTCACTGTGGTCCATTAAAATCATAATGCAAGTGCTCAGACAGATACAGAGATACAGATATGTGGTTAAAACTAATCAGGCACAGAGATGGAAGTGACAGTAATAATTTAGACAACCAGGGCAAGAGGTTGAACATTATGAAATACGTAGCAGACCGCTACGCTCATGGGCTCAGAATTTTTTCTGAAAACTGTTTTCCTGACATTTATGCAAGACTACAGCCTCATGTTTCTTGGAGGCTTGTCTGTTCTCTGCACAAGAATAGCATGCTCTGACTCCTCTCAGAAAAGGACTGTTCTCCCTCATAACCATTCGTTCCAATGCTTCATCTGGAAAATTCAAAGACTCACCTTCTCTGGATCCACTGCTGTTATGACCCACACGCAGTGGGCATTGTTCTCGTACTGGACGGGGTAATTCGGAGACGTGATAATACCCTTCGGACCTCGCAAGTTAGAGCCACAGGTTCTTGCTGTAAAGGTGAGAAAAACAAACAAGATAATGCAAAACTGAAATAGGGCAAAAGAGCACTCCAAAATAAATCCTTTACCTGAACTTCACTGAATTATGGAAAGAATTTCAAATTCAATGCTGTGTACGTTGTTGATCCAACGTTTCCTAAAACCGGCTGAACGTAATCTGCTGTCGCATTTCTAACTCAACTCATTAAGAGGCCATTATTTCGTAAAAGCAAAAATTCCTTTGTTTTTTGCAATAAGAGTAGTATGCAAACACTGTTAAAGCTTTGTTGTATTTTGTTTTTCCCCCAATTTGTTATACTCATCAAAAAACTGAAATTGTGCACAAAAATGCAAAGAAAAATATTTAAAACGTGTTAAAGTTTGTTCTCTGTCGAGGATGTAATACCTTAATTTCACTTAAAAACAAAAACAAAAAAAAAAACAAAACATTTAATTTGACCAAGGCTTCAAACTTTTGCATATGACTATGTCTCAAAAGGAGAAATATTAAATATGAGCAAGCCATTTTAAATATATTTTTTTCTACATAGATCAGCTTTAACTGTCCTGTATGTAATTATCATGTGTGTGATATTCTCTGACATCTGCCTGCTCATCTCTGAATATACGCAGTGCAAACTGCTGCTACCTCTCGCAATACTCACACTAATATAAATCCAGCGTCTTCTAAACAGATTTAGTTTTCAGTCAGAAACAACTCTAAGCTCTACATTTCCTTCCAGAGGTTTATATTTTGAGGCAGCTAACTATTTTGGACTGTTTCTCATGGCAAGTTTATTGTTAATATGTTGTTTGAAACTTTCCAGTTTGTACAGATGTTTGTGGGGTTTTAGAGAGTAAAGTAATGCGGTTACTTTGAGATTACTTTTTCTAGGAGGTAGTGATTAACAGTAACCCTGTTTCAATGGATGTAATTAATAAGCAACTTGTAATGGATTACTTTTTTGAGCAACTAACCCAACATTGCTCATTACTGATACTGTATGGGTACATGATGCCAAACACTGCACCATATTCAATATTTGGAAATGTTAAAAGAACCAGTCTGTAAATATGGCCTCATTTGTGATTCACGCCTCTGTATAATTTCCATCTCTGGCACAGTGTAGACATATATTTTCTTGCACCAAGTTTATTCTGAGCAGGTATTAACTGCTCATGGTCCCTGGGGTTTAGTCGAGGATTTTCATTGGCAACTTGAAAGAACATGCTGGCATCTTTGCTGTGGCCTTGTCTGATCCTCAGTGGGACTCTGCCAGGGCTTTGGAAAGGTAGAGATGTGAAGAGATTAGGCTGCAGATATTCCCAAATGGGGAATTCACATTTGTCTTTGAGGACATTCTGAAATCACTCTGGAAGCTCTGGGAGTAAAGTCCCCACACAAAAAATGAAAAAAAAAAAAAAACGCAGACATAAAAAGGGCCCAAATAAAGAGGCTCTTCAAAAGCAAAAGAGCACAATAATCCTTCTTTAACCCCTAAACAGTGGACTGTTCAATAAACAACACAATTTCTTTCTAGAACTCAGAAGACTTTTAATATTACCAGTATTGAGCTGGATTTCACTTCTAGAAAAGGGTACTTTGAGTAATGCGATAGAAGAACTGTTAATTCCCTAAAAAAACACTTTTGTATATGGGACTGTGAGTGTGAAGAACCTTATACAGGCATAAAAACCTTCGCTGGATATCCTAGCAAGTCATAACATCTTAAATGTAGTCAATATAGCCAATAATTCTTATTGTGAGACTGATGTATGAATATTTAAGATTAACTTATTTCTAACTTGTTTTAAGTAATTTTATCTTAGGAAAATCTTATTCCACTGGCAGATCATTTTACTTGTTTTATGAAGCATTTCCTAAAATAAGCTAAACTATCTGCACTATTTCTCAAAACAACTAAAATGATCTGCCAGTGGAATAAGACACTTTCTTAAAAAAATGAAGACACACAGTACACATAATAAAAACAAGCTGAATAATCTCGATATTTTTACAACTTGCTTTTCCCTTGTTTTCAGTTTGTCTTTGCAGTGTTCACATAATGTAAAGGTTTTTTAGCCATTTCAAAATTTGTGTGGTTTCATGCACCATGACATATTTCTCATAATTTCATCATTTTTACATGACTGACTTTTTTATACCTTAGAACAAGCTGTTTTTTTTTTTAACCCTTTAGGGTTTTAGAACTTCAGGTCTTTAAGACTGATATATACAAGAGCCGTCTTCTGACTGTCCTGTATTGTGCCTCATTCAGTAAGCAGTCCAGGCTTAAACACTCCTTATAATTTCAGCATAAATCAGTAGAGCTAATCTGTTGTCAGCTGAATAGGACTGATGTATGTAAATGTGTTGGATTTTGGGACATCACAGAAATAATGAACTCAAAACAGGCTATTTTTGACTGTATTAATGAAGGCATTAACAGTACATTTTGAAAACGTAACAATGTTAACACATAGCACTTCACAATCAGTTTTCTATGACATGGACCTTTTAAAAAAACACTCCACACTCACAAATTTCATTTTAAAATATAGCTCTCTAAAGTACTATATCTGTCTATTTTTCTATGAAATTATGCAAAAAGAACTTTTATTTTTAACAATTTGCAGACTGCTGCAGTGTGATGCTGTATTTTGTGGTCCATCAAGAACTTATGACTATCAGTTGTATGTGTACCAAAAAGTAAGTAAGGAAGTAAGTAAGTAAATAACTCATTCACTCAATCCACTCCTTAGATGCTAAACTACAAACATTATCAGCTTCTCAGCTTCTTCATTCACAAGAAGCAAGAATTGATTTGGATTCAGTTGTAGCTGCCAGTATCTGCTTTAGGTAATAAAGGTGTGGCTATATGATTAGCAGCTATAAATTAGCAGCACTGCTTAACTATTGTTTTGCAAAATAAATAAATAAATAAATAAATGTGAATCATCGGTGACTTTTGGCCCCGTCTGCACAGCTGCAAATGGATGTTACACACAATTCACTAAAAACGCAAGGCTTGTTAATTACCTAACAGCCAGTGTGTTGAATGAATGAGCAAGAGTCAAACAGAGCCATTCCTCATTTATAGGTCTGCAACGTAGTCTATAATTAAGTCTAAATAATCTCTCGAGATCACCAATGATTCTCTTCAAGAGGTGCGCTAAAAAAGAAAACCCGCAGGGAATTATTAAATCATGAGGCTAAAGAGTTTTTTAACTTTTCGTTTTATACCTTCAGCCCCCAACTTATCCCCGGAAAGAGGGGGAAAAAGCTATTTAAGTGTTATCTTTAAAGAGGGTGCTTGGCGATGCCGAGACAAAAAGTGTCGGGATCAATCAGCAATGTGGGGGAACTGCGCACAGAAATTGTCAAACACGTTTACTCCTCTGCCTCAAGGTCTAAAACACTGCCTTATTTAATTTTGATTAATGTCTTCAGGGGGCCTGTGCCCTCACTGCCTTTCAAGACAGCAACCGGTCCAGGTCTCAGCTTAACTCTTTCATGCAACCTGAGGAAACAGTGTCCATTGTCAGGCGTGCTCCTTGGGGAAGATTATGGATGCACTGGTGTAGAATTTATAGAGTTGATATGGTACTCATAATTAATACCTTGTAGTGATCGACACATAACATTAGAGGTTTTTTTAAGGGGGCTGGATGTAAAAGCCAGAAAATATTGAAAAAATGCCAAAAGAGAAATGTGGAAAATAATGATGGCGACAGATATTTAGAATAAGTGATGATAGAAAAGGAATAAAATGTATATATTTGGTCACATCATCTTCAGAAATTTGTACGAAACAGGAATGGAATAAGTCACTTTCTTTAAGAAAACACAAATCATAAAAAATGGGTTGAATCATTCTATGATATTCTTATAACAATCTCATGATGAAGAATATTTGAGATATTGATATTGATCAAGTTTAAAAGGTTTTCATCATTTTCACATTGTTCACATAATGTAAAGGTTCATCCTAGTACTTTTAGATTATATGGTAGATCTTGAAACTTTAAAGGGCCCATATCCTATATCCACATATAACATATGGGGTTTTATGCACCAAAAATTGGCATAATTCAAATTTACATGACCATTTCCACTCTTTCTTTATCCCACAGAATTAGACAGGCTGCTTTTATTACTGTGCATTTAAGACTGTTATATGCAAATAACCTCTGTTCTGATTGGTTGCCCTGTATTATGCCTCATTCAAAAACAGTCCAGGCTGAAACTCCTTATAACTTCAGTGTGAATAGTTGTGGCTATAGGTGTGTTTGCTGTAAGCTGAACATGCAGCAGTGTGCTAGTTTTTGGGAAATCACAGAAACAAACAATTCAAAACAGACTGCATTTGCAGCTTCGTTTCCATATAACAATTTGAAAAAAGGATGGAAAAATTCCAAATAAAAATGCCCAAATAGCTCAAAAGAATGTGGATGAGGTGGAAGTTTATTGACAAATGAGAAATATGGAAAATGATAAAAGAGTAACTAAGTGACGATTTTGCAGGAATGGTAAAAACAAGTGAGAAACTCACATGTTTGGTCATGTCATATTCAATTTACACTTTGTTTTACCAAGATTTCTAAAAAATATCCAAAAATGTTTGAATAGAAACACTATTATGGCATGTTATACACCTTTTAGGCCAGTTGCATAGAAAGAAAAAACATTAAAACAGGTATACTAGTTAAAAATAAAGCACTAAAAACAGGCCACAATGGTGCTAAATCATTATTTGAATTTACTGTCTGTAATTCCCAACAATATACTGTAATACACAACAAATAATAAGTTCATGCAGAATAGCTGCTAATTCTAAGAACAACACTATAAAACGTTCACTAAATCCAAAATAGCAGCCATCTAAAAGATGCCATTCTTTATGAATTACTTTTCCAGAAAGACATCATAAAAGGTAAATGGCTAATAAATGAAAGGTATACTCTCCAGTATAGTTTAGTTCACCTCAGAAAAGCAATATATGCACATCAACGGCAACCAGCAAACAAAATCGATAACAGCTCTATTACATAATTTATTCTATATAATTTAACTTCTCACTCAAAGCCTATTTTGTCAGTGGAATTCATGTGGAACAACAAAGCAATTTTGGTGTAAACCAACTTATTTAAAGCCTAAAGGGGAAATGGGCACTTGAGCTATTGAATAAAGAGGCTTCGGAAACAAAATGACCCCTTAATGCAGCGCATAAACAAGCCCTAGGAATCAGAGGGGAAAATCCCATAACCATTATTTTTGCTTATTTCAGTTTGGTTTGCATGAGTGAGGAGGTTAATCTGTATGGTTCATTATGCACTGTAATAAAGTTCAGTTGTTCGAGTTTAGAAAGGTAGGGCAAAGTCTTCCACAACATTTCTGCATAAACTCACCTCTTGACTTTTTAACAGCGTGATCTTTAATGTTTAATACTGAAACTGAAATCGCAGTAAAAGATTGTCCCAACTAAATTAATTAGTTGCCCTACTTTTATAGTAGAGTTGGATAAAATCAGAAATTTGCATTTAAACTGAAGACATTTCTGTAGACAGTGGATATCTTGTATTTTCTAACAGCCTATAAAGAATTCTATAAGCCCTAACGTTAAAGCTTAAACTTTCACACTGTCTTCTTATCATATATTAACAGATCCATACATTTATTCAGTTGCATGTACTTAAAGACAGCTGTGATGGATTTAGACTTCTGAGCGTTTTCATTTGGTAATACTTGTACTTAAGCATGTTTGTGAGAAACCTAATCTATTTTCTTACTCAGCTCCTTTCATACTGAGTTATTAATTAAATGTTTACGTTTAATTTGATTCTGTTCAGTTGATTCAGCATCTGGACTGTGTTGTTGATGCTTATATCTCTTACTTTTAAGCTTCACTCATTTGGAAGAAACAGCCTTTAATAAATGCAATTGGACTAGTAAACAAATTGTTGTCAAAGACATTTAGACTATTTACGGCAAAATGAACTAAAATACAATAATAAAAAATGAGCAATAATCAATGTTTGTTTTGCAGTAAATGAGCACGTGGACGAATAAGAACGAGTCATATTCTATAATAAGTTATTTCGGAAAAGAATGTTTATGCAGACACTCTTATTAAGAGCAGCTATGGAAGGTAAAGGCAGTGATGAGTGTTAATTGGATGTACTGGATGAAGATTTTCATCTCCAGGTGTTTTCCTGAGACATCGGCCTTGACAGGGGTCAGCAACCCAAATGTTAAGAAGAGGCATTTTGTCCTTTCAACAAGAATCAAACCACCTTGTCAGCAACAACCTTTTCTTTCTATTTTAAAAATATATCTTAGAACCTCCTAATGTACTAGCGCAGAGTAAAAATACAAGGCTTACTTTGCTCTGCTTTACGTTTTAGCTCAGCTATAGCCACTTTTCTCACATCTCCGGCAGGAAACTTCTCCGCAGAAGTAGAATAGTTCATTGTACAATGTCTCTCACTGTTCGATTTTTTACGAGGCTTAAGTCATCTTCTCATTTGCCAGCTTCTTGTACGAATATCTAATGAAAATCTGACTTCAGCTTTGTGGCTTTTTAGTGTTTGACACTTTCTTGCTGCAGATTAAAAGTATCAGGAAACCAACTTAGTACTTATAAAAGCGAATAAGTCCATTCGTGCCCAAATTATCAATGTTCGCCCTTTTCTTTGCTTTTTCATTAGCTACTAGCCAGGCAAGATCGTTGTCTGCATGGCAACTTTCAGTTTTAAAGGCCAGCAAAGCTTTATTTTACTGCAAAGTAGACCTGCTTTATTTTTACCTAAAAATCTAGTTCTGCTCTTGAGCTGCAATAGGGCAATGAAAGAGCCACATGTTGCCAACCTCTCACCTACAATGAAGACGCTTTCACTTGATATCAGTCATTTTTTGCTGCATGGCTATCAGTTACAGGCTTTTCAACAAAAAGATTGTCAGTCCTAAACTGTGATAAGAATACTGGCTACATATTTTGATTAGAGTTTTAAAAACTCTCTCTAAACTTTAAAACATATGGACGCAAATCCTTGTTCTGGAAACTTTTGTTTGAACGAGCTCTCGTCAGACTTGTGCCACTTACTTGTGCCACCATTCATCAATTCACCACAGTGCAGTGAGAAGACATTCATATTTGCAATAAGCAAGCAAAAGTTTAATTAAAGTAGAAATTGTGTATTTAAATGAGGCTTCTGTCCAGGTTAGTGCATTTTTGAGATGTGAAGAGCGGCACCATGGGTAGGCACTCAAAATGACTGAATGTAATTAAAGCAAACATCACGTCTAATTAATTTGCTAGAGGGATGCATGAAACAACAGTATGCGGATGGGAAACAAAGCATGAATGCTTTGCCAAAAACCTGCAACGGGCGCAAAAAGGCTATTGTACAGCATACGATTTTGTAGAAAGGCTGCCACAAAAGAGTGCACAGGCTTTGCATCTTAAATAACTGAAAATGATATCTTAAAAGCAGCAAACACATGTAATATTTCTCATTATCAAAATGACAACTTATTTCTAGACATTTTTGCTTTTATTAAGTCTTATCATATTATATGAATGTGTGTTATTTCACTGACAGATACTTTTTTTTGAGCACTACTGCTTTAAATAAACAAAATTAAATGGCCTGCCAACAGAATAAGTTACTTTCTCTAGATAAAATTACTTTACACAGTTAAAAATGAATAGAAATCAGTTAAACTATCTAATATTCTTACAACAATCTCATAATGAGAAATATTAGATATATGAACTACATTTAAGATGTTTCCTTTTGCTATGATACTTTTTCAGTGTAGAAAGAATCTTGGCAAGCGAAATGATCTAGTCAGTGTATCTAATAGTTCTCATGCCGTTGTAAGCTTACTGTAAGAACATTTAACTTATTTCTCATGTTGTACTCAAGTGATTTTAGTAAGCCAAATTATCTCACTATTTTGTAGATAATTTGGATTGCTGTAAATAAGAATAGAAATATGTTCAATCATTTTATAAGCTATATTAACTAAATTTAACATCATTTCACTTGACATGATACCACCTTTAGCAGTGAATTATTTCTCTGCTGGGTTGTCGTAATATGCACAGCTTCATGTTTAGATTTATGTGTAAACAAAAGCATTAACAGTATGTATGGCGTGGTGGTTGGATTATGTACTTTGTGCATGTGTCGTAATTAAATTGAAGTGCACCAGAATATGAACTCTGCGGGCCTTGCCAGATGCTACCCCGGATAAAACTATGGATTGCATGGCTTTGCTCTTCATTGGCATGTGGTGCGCATCTTGCTTAACAGGATTTGACAATGTCCTTACAGAAAGTGTCGGGACAGGGCCGGGGCGAGCCATATTCACACTTACTCCGACAGATCGGCCTGTGGTCACTCCAGGCAGCCAGGGTTTCAGTCACTCTCTGGCAAGTGATGCTCTTTGATCCCTGCAGCACATAGCTGTCATCGCAGGAGAACTGGATGCTGGCTCCGACCCTGTGGGAGTTTGAGAGGGGGGGAAAAATGACCGTCAGCGAATGACCGACTACGTAAATCACACACATTCACTGCAAGCTCGCAGGCATTCTCAGTCTCTCACTCTCTCTTCCTCTTTTTTGTCAAATTGGAAAGGGTGGTGGGAGAGCAATGCAATTCGCGAAGCGCTTGTCTCAGCAGCTGGACTTTCGCCTTCCAGTCACTAAACCTGCAATAAACAAGGATTTTTTTCAGGCCCAGTTTAGCCCCCTTATTTTCTCAGTCGTCCCAAAGCCTTTCTATTAAATTGAGTGCTAGAGACAAGACTTCAGGCAACACTGAGGAGGCTGCGTCTTCAGGAGGAGCTTGAGAACTATCAAGCGTAAGGATGTCCACTTTTCCATGTCATTTTGATAGAATTATGCAATTATATGATTCCTTACAAATTAGCTTTGTAAACAACTGCATTTGCATTTGATTTACGTTCTGTTTTGATAGCTAGCCAACTTTTTTCGTTCAGTTTTGACTTTAAAAGATGACAAATCCAAAAAGTTCAGGATGTAAATGTCAAAAGATGGCAAAAAAAAACCCAAGAAAAAAAACACCTCTATGATAATGTTCATTTCTGCTAGCGCGCCCTTGTGGGATTCTAGTAGTATGTTAGTGCTAAGCTAAGGGCAATTCACATGAACATTTTTGCTCCATTTTAGGTTCAACATATCTGAACCCTGGTTAGACTGCAGCTCATAATCACTGTCAGTGAAAACTTAAATTTTTTTTTGCTATTACAATCCCCCAGCAGGTCTATTGCCTGTCTCATGAACCCAGAAAAAGTGGGGCAGCTTTTGATAGAAGCAACAAGAGACCCCAGATCCAGGGAAGCTAGAGACTTGCACATTGTGTTTTTGTGAGATGACAAGCCTCCTAAATGTAAATGTGTTATAACTCTATTGAACAGAGTTTTTAGTTAGATATTCTTGATGCTGGAAAACAGTTAGACACCATTTTAACATTTTTTTCAGGTAAAGTGGGACACATACACTGATAACTGTTACATGCCATTGTGGCCATGACATGGCAGTTTTTAGAAGTGTCATAAAAAATGATCATAATGAGCCATAATGGCCGGTAAAATGTGCCACTTAATCTTTAAACTGTGTCTCACTTCAGATTTCTTAAACGAGTGTCAAAGGTGTTTCATATAAATATATATTTAATAATTAAGTGGGCAAGTATTCTTAAAGAGTTCTAAAATTTCTCCATACTGGCATTAACTGAATATACATACTTCATTTCTATATTGTGAATGTGTAATGCAGATACTTGTATTCTGTTACATCTTTCTGCCCTGCAATGGACTGGCGACCTGTCCAGGGTGCATCCTGCCTTCCGCCCAATGGCCGCTGGGATAGGCTCCACGACCCTAACGTGAAGCGGCTTAGAAAATTTGTGTGTGTGTGTGTGTGTGTGTGTCTGCTGACTATGTGCAATGCCAAATAATGTACTGGTGCCTCTCCATGTTAGTTCTTTGACTGGCTTTTTATCCCATTCAAAAAAACACCATATAGCATTTACACTTTACTGTAGCAACACTTCTGGCAGTAATATGCCCCTCAGTTAGTTTATCTAGTCTGACCCTGGAGATGCAGCTGGCAGTGCCACCTTTTATATTATTTTTATACTTGTTTTAAATTAACTAATTATTAAGCGTATAGGTTCCTATTTTCAGTTTTATTAACTTCAATCATCCCTCATTAGCTAACAGTGGTTATCATACCTTTTTCTTTCGTGGACAGGGTTGCCAGGTTCAACAAATCCCCAACACAACCTCTGTTTAAATGCCCTCCATCAGAGGCTGAAACTGTATAATGTTTGTCCATAACTGCATAATTAACTTAACTTTATGGGAAAACTGCAGACCTGGCAACCCTGACTGTGGGTGCATGCCCTGTACCAAACACTCCACAGCAACACCGATGAGCAGTGAGTGATTCTAAGTAAGTGTGTGATTCTACATAACCACCTGTTCTGTAGGTGTGTGTGCACAGCTATTAAACATTTAGTGGCAACACCATGTCAGTACACAACTTTGTGCATGTTAGAGCAATATGAAATATGGAAGTGGTACATTATTGAAAACCATAAATGGCCACTTCAAAAGCATGGTCCAAAAAGTATTTTAGCAAGTAGCATTTTAAATCAGTTAGCACCCTAAATTGGATTAGGTTGTTTTGCTAATGTTACTACATATGTGCATTGTTTGGCACTGTTCTCTACAAAAACACAAAACTTCCGCTCAAAATGTGCTATTGGCCCACACGTAAATGATTCAGATTAGGATTGTGGCAATATAACTCCACTAGGACGTCTGTAATTGAGCGAATTTGACTTGTACATCCCAGGCCCTGGCGGCACAGCGGCATGGAGGCTCACACTGCATATGTCAAACAGCAGGGTTGACTCTAATTACGACAGAGCCATGCAGCTCCTATTACACCGGACAAGTGTAGCAAATAAGAGAAGCAGGGTGAGGACTCACTGGAAGCTGGAGCCGATTCGTTTCCCATTCTCTGGAATCCCTGGATCTGGACAAATGTCCGCTGCCATCCCTCCTTGACTCACTGCATCAAATAAACAGAAAGCGGAGGAAAGAGCACAGAACATTAAACAAGGATCAATCAGCACATAACTTTTCACCTATAAATGCAATGTTTTGTTAACTGTTCAGGCCTACAGCAGATCATCCACAATTACAGCACCGTTCATTAACCAGAAATCAAGTTTCTGGTAACTATATTCAGTAACAGCTTATGCAGCATGAGGTGAAATACTATAACTGCACACTCGAAGGAATTTCAATACCACTTCACATATATTAATTGCATTATAACTTCATTATGTTCATCACGTAATCTCACATAGATCTTGCATCATAATAAAATCATTTTATATGTGTATCTGCAACAATAAAATTACTATCATTGATTTACATAGGTGACACTCCTTTTACTTAATTTTCAGTCAAAGCAACCTTTAAGTACTGATAAATTTTTCAGGAAATACACTATATTGCCAAAAGTATTCACTTACCCATTCAAATCATTGAATTTAGGTGTTCCAATCACCTCCAAGGCCACAGGTGTATAAAATCAAGCACCTAGTGCAACAAGTCCAGTCGTTGAATTTCCTCGCAACTAAATATTCCACAGGCAACTGTCAGTGGTATTATAACAGTAAGTCAGCCGCGAAGTGGTAGGCCATGTAAAATGACAGAGTGGGGTCAGTGTATGCTGAGGCACATTGTGCGCAGAGGTTGCCAAATTTCTGCAGAGTCCATCGTTACAGACCTGCAAACTTCACGTGGCCTTCAGATAAGCTCAAGAACAGCGTAGAGAGCTTCATGGAATGGGTGAATGCAAAGTGTGGAATGCAGTGGTGTAAAGCGCTGCCACTGGACTCTAGCGCAGTGTTCTCTGGAGTGATGAATCATGCTTCTCCATCTGGCAATTCGATGGACGAGTCTGGGTTTGGCGGTTGCCAGGAGAACGGTACTTGTCTGACTGCATTGTGCCAAGTTTAACGTTTGGTGGAGGGGGGATTATGGTGTGGGGCTGTTTTTCAGGAGTTGGGCTCTGCCCTTAGGTCCAGTGAAAGGAACTCTTGCTTCAGCACCAAGAGATTTTGGACAATTCCATGCTCCCAACTTTGTGGGAACAGTTTGGGGACGGTCCTTTCCTGTTCCAGCATGACTGTGCACCAATGCACAAACCAAGGTCCATAAAGACATGGATGATCAAGTTTGGTGTAGAAGAACTTGACTGGCCTGCACAGAGTCCTGACCTCAAGCCGGTAGAACATCTTTGGGATGGATTTAAATGGAGACTGTGAGCCAGGCCTTCTTGTCCAACATCACAAACGTGCTTCTGGATGGTCAAATGGTCAAAAATTCCCATAAACACACTCCTAACCCTTGTGGAAAGCTTTCCCAGAAGAGTTGAAGCTGTTATAGCTGCAAAGGATTGGCCGACAACATATTAAACCCTATGGATTAAGAATGGGATGCCACTCAAGTACGTATGCATTTGAAGGCAGATGAGAGAATACTTTTGGCAATAGTGTATTTCTGAGGAGATTAGAAAAATAATAAACCAGCAAAAGGAAGCAGCAAGTCAAAGTAAATTAAGAGAATAAACAGGAGTTTCCAAAATGGCAGTTAAAAAAAATAAAGAAAATTTTAAAAATGATTAGACACACAAATTGAGTCTTTGTCCACATGCTTATCAGTGAATATGCATAAAAATTCAACCAACTTCTAAGATTTAACTTTGGAGGTGTGGAAAAATATCCCTGCAGATTTCTTTAAAAAAGTGAAAATAATAGAAGCTTACATTTACAATTTCTGTTAAATGTATGCTTTCTGCTTTTTTCCTGATGCTGAAAAATGAACGTAAATGAAAAATATAAAATAAAATAATTTTATAAAAATAACCCAGGAACCTGAGCTATGCCTTTAAGGGTTAGCACACATAAGAGAAGAAAATTATTTATGGATTTAGAAATGGTGGCTATGCTAGGACACCAAAGAGCAGCATTCTCTACATAAGCTGCAGCCTTAAAGAGAGAGTATTGAAAAATGCTGACATGAGAAGGTTTTATATGTCAGGCAGGACCAGGGAAAAAAGGCCTACAGTGACTCCAGGCACAGATCAGAAAAATAGCCCTCTAAATCGTTACTTCATGTTATAAGAAGATCAGGGCCATTAGTTTCAATCAGAGGAAAATTCCACTCAGTTGCACTTTAAAATCAAAATCTATTGCAGACACAGCAGCACAACCACACCAGTATTCACAACATTGGTTTGGTTTATGGTTTATGGGGAATTTCCAGGTTCCTAAATGGTTCTTGGTTTGAATGCATGTCTGATTGGTACAGAACCTTTAAATTATGTGGAGGTTCTTAAATCTTTAACAAGATCCTTCATTCTTGCACCTTTTATTTACAACAATGGATCACTCACTGAAACATTATTTGGTGAACCAAAAGGTGGTTCCTCCAGCGTATCCCCCCAAAGAGCCCTTCTTAGCATTTTTATTTGTAAGAATGTAACAGTTTTTCTGAACATGAACCAGCAGATTTAAGGACAAACACACAAAGTGGCTTCTGAGCTTATGGGAATTTAAAAGGCATCTTCAGAAATGTTTTATAGAAACAGACTCAGAATTGACAGAGCAGATAGAAATATGATAAATACATACTAGAAGGTATTTTTTAGATGTTTTTCCTCAAAATTTCAATAATTAGAAAAAAAAACACAATTTATACTTGATCAAATTTTACAATTAAAGTTATAAGACATAAGACAATATTTCAAAGTGTCCCTATCATGGAAAACCATTTTTCCATTGCTATTATAAAATGAAAGACCCCTGTAAAAACCTGTATACTTGATTAAATATTACATGCTTTTGAAGCCCTGCTGATGATATCCTGTATAAATAAAAATAATGCATGGCCACAACTTATTAAGCCATGGAAACAAGTTGATTAAGCCTTGACCAAATAAAGCATTCCCACACCTAACCCAAGTCATGGCCATGACTTAATCCTCTCATTGCATTATGATTTCATTCCCACAATGACGTTTATACGCCTGTCACCAGCCAGACTCCATAGAAAACCACTGCTAATGTTTAAAGATGTGCCATTCACTCCCCAGCCACACAGTCCATATGCAGAAACCAAGCCTGTTTGTAATTTAGATTTGTGATGTCATTAGAACCATCTCACTTACATATCGGCCTGTTCAGTTTGGTGGAGAACAGTTTAGCCCTGTGGAAATCACACTGAAGTTATGAGGAGTGATGCTGTCCGGATTACTTTTTGAATGATGCACACTACAATGTAGCCAATGAGGACAGACATAATTTACATATCAGTCTTAAAGGCATGGTAAAATGCTTAGGAGAAGAGGAGAGAAGAAAGGGCACCGTCAGAAAATTCTGAAAATAAATAAATAGTAGGAGCCCATTTAGTGTGAACTGAAGCATTATGACTACACACTAAAAGGAATCCTAGATATTTTATGCAATATTTTAATAATCACAATACATAAAATGCTGTATTTGTGATCAAATATTATAGTATAACTATGAATTTAAGTCATTTCTGTGTGACTGTTTAGTATTTCAGACACATCTAACATTTCTTTTTTACTGCTTCCAACCTGTGTGAAATCTATGGAGCTGCAGAAAACTAGCTTCTTGCACATCTCATTTACAACGATGGTTCTTTAAAGGATCATTCACCTAAACGTTATTCGGGATACCAAAAGTGGTTCCCGCAGGCTATCATTCCAAATAACCCTTTTTAGCCCCTTTATTTATAAGAACGGAATGTTTCGGAGCTGGGAGCATAAGGTTTAAGGACAAAGAAATAACGTGGCTTCCGAGCTTATAGGAATTTCAAAGGCACCTCCAGAAATTTTGAAAGAAAAAAAAAAAATTATAAAAGCTCATAGAAAAACAACAAATGGGGCTGGTGTGCAGAATTAAAACAGTATCCTGTGCACTGGAGAAAGGTGCAGCATTCATCACTGGGCTTGGGCGGATTGCGTTCGCAGATGAAATATCTATTCTAGCTGTGGTGACAGGGGATTTAGTGATCAGGGGCTCAAGGCTATTTCCCATAAAAGACACAGAGAGTAAGCACATGAGAGAGAGAGAGAGAGAGAGAGAGAGAGAGAGAGAGAGAGAGAGAGAGAGAGAGAGAGAGAGAGAGGGGAAGGAAAACAAGGAAAGGTCACAGCAAGTGTCCGTCACGTTCACTCCGCGGCCATCCTGAGCCACAGCGCGTTTGGGTTCTCACCTCAAACGCTGCATCACTCCCTGACACTGCCTGAGTTCATTTACTGGCCAAAATCACATTAGGTCAGCTTACAGATTCCGCTGCAGGCGCAGGGTAGTAGAAATAAACCTCTCGCGCCTGCGCGTTCTCCCTCTCTTTCCATTGTGTTTGCATCACCAAGGAATGAAATAGCATGGCATCCTTTCATAAAACATTCTCAAACTGATGCTCCTCCAAAGCCCAGTCTTATAAATCCAAAATAATTTATATGCTGAAACTCTGAGATGGTTTTCAATTAAACTGAATTTCATGCACGAGTACACAGACTCGTTTCTTTACCAGCCCGCCATAGGAACACCTTCAATAGTGCTTTATCATTCATCACTATTTTCCTATCATGGAAACATTTTCGCTCACTTTTTTTTCCTTTAGAAGAGTTTGATGCAGTATGTAAACACTGATAACACTTCAGTACATGCCACACTGTCCACATACAGAAAACAGGGGCAGACTTTGCACTAGGCCAAGAGCCCCTATGCACACACATTATATATACATATATAATGTCTACAATACTGTGTCAATACATCTGTTTTTGCTTTAAAAAACACCATATATTATTTATATAAATAAATGCAAATAAACAAAAATACCCTACAAAGTCATGGGATTTTCATATTTTAAAAAAATGTAGTGTGTTATAGGAGCTAGTTTGAAGAACACATTTTGGTTCCAAATTTCTCTTGGACACCTCCAGCCATCATATGGATTTCCATCACCCGCACACCTGACATAATTAAGAACTCATTAGCCAAACCAGATACTAACATTGAGCTTCCAGAAGGAGAGGTCTGGAAATAGCTAAAGGTTCTACACAAAACATTTTAAACATTAATTTAGCAGCAAACATGTTCTATGTAAAGATGTAGTGGAATAATAAAGTCACACCTCCTCCCTCTGTTTGTGTTGTAATCTGAGCTTCTCTTTTTATTTTGTTGTTTTCATAGCTGGTCTGGCCACACGTGCGTGTTAGTTCTGCCCTGTAAAAGCGCTGGCCCTACCCACATTTTGTTTTTTCCTCTGCAAGAGACAAAGACAGTGACCACCCACACAGCACTGGGTATGCTCAGTTGAAAGCCACCTTCCAAATATACCTCCTCTGAATATTCTTTGAAGCTGACGAGGCTGAAGTTGCCTTCCTATACACTTTTTCCCATTCCACCTTTAATCATGCAGCAGTTCTGTTCTGCGTCTGAGGTGCGTGAATATACTCACTTAGGGTGAAACGGAAAAATTCAAACAGGAAGCTGGTGAATAAGAAGCTGACTTCAGCTTCATTGCAAGAGTGTTGAAGAACAAGTAGAAGGATAAAAGGGGCTGCCCTGTTTCTGCTTGACAGATGGGTAACATTAACTTATTTTTGATATTTCACAGAACCAGTAGGTCTGTATTGTTTGTCCCATTTCCCAAAGTTTGTGAAAGCAACTGGTTAGTTTCACAGCAGTAATTGTAGTGACAGTCTGCTAAACCCCAACCAAGCTAACTGTAGTTATGCTACTTGTGGCATGGTTGTTCTCTCTCACATTGTATCATGTTATTCGTCCGTACAACTTGTGTTAAGGATTTTATGTCCATTAAGACCTAAAAAGACATGTTTGCCAGCACAGTGACTATCGACTTGGTAATGTGCATCCACAAATTTGGGGACGGAGCTTCTGAAGAAGCACTGAAAGGAGGGGTGTGTTTGTTGTGCTACTGAGTTCAAATATCAACAATCATTCTCCAGATTTGTATAGTGTGCCTTTAAATGAATGCACTGACACATGCAAACTCACTACTTTTTACACTGATGTTATGTATTTATTCTAATGTTAGTGTTTTACTGAGGAAATAAACACTTATTGCTCAGACAAACAGCTTTCAGTTTTCTCAGAGGGCCCAAAACATTTGTAAAGTATAGAAGCTGAGCTGCAAAAACAGCCTGTTTTGAATTTACGGTTTTCTAAATAATCTCATTTACATACATATGCCTGTTCAGCTTATTGCAGTTTAGCCTCTCCTATTAAAACTGAAGTTATAATGAGTGTTTCAGCCTGGGCTGCTCTCAGAATATAGAGCAGTCAATCAGAACAGAGGACATTTACATACATCAGTCTTAAAGGCACAGTAACAAAAACAGCCTGTTTAATTCTAAGAGGTTGGAAAATGGTCATGAAAAAATGAATAATGACTGTTTCTGGTACAAAAAAAAAAATAAAAAATTTCATGAAAGGCCTTCAATGGGGGAAAAACGTAATACAAGAAAAATGCAGGATATGGGCCCTTTAAAATGTCTGCAGAAGGAAACATCTAATCATCAGAAAATAGTAAATGCTCCACCAGCTTGGAGGCAAAACAGTGACATGGTCATAGGAAGTACCATCAATGAGGAGCATAATTGGGGAATGCATTTGATATATGTGACACAGAGTTAATTAACTAGTGATAGAATCGCATTACCTGCCCTGCGCTGGGGCGTCTATCTGTGACCATGGCGAGGGATGTGATTTCAGCGCAAGGTCAGAGGATTTACGAGCGGTCTGGGCCAGCAGCTCGCCCACTAAAACCCTTTTGATCAGCTGTCATGTCCTTCCGTTTGATGTGGTCTTCAAATGTCATCGCCTCTGATTGTTGATACGAGTTTCAGAAGTGATTCTGCGTGATCAAAGCAGGGCCTGTTTTTTTCCCCCTCACTCTCTGCTTTTTGTACATTTCTTCTCCTATCCTATACCACCCTGAAATCGCCTGAGCATCCATGGCGTGTTGTAAAATATCAACAGACATTAGAAAACATGCAAATAAACATATATTTTTGCTGCGTTTTTATATTTATTAAGATATTGATATAGTTAGAAGAACACATGTTAGCTTCCTGTTTCATGGATGTATTAAAGGGCTTATATGATGGAAAAATTGTACCTTACTTCTTTCTCAATGAAAGAGATTGTTATGGTATGTAAACACTACTAAAGCTCCAAAAAAGCCCCATTTACTCTCGAGCACATACAACCCATATACAGAAATTAAGCAGCAAAACAGCCTGTTTTGAATTCTGTTTTTGTGATGTCATATATATATATATACACACCTATTCAGCCTACAGCAGTTTAGCCTCACTTATTTACACTGAAGTTATGCAGGGCATTTCAGTCTGAACTGCTTTTTGAATGACAAACACTAAAGAACAGCCAATCAGCTCTGTTGTGTTTACAAGTGTCACTCTTAATGATAATCTTAGCACCTTATTTCACAACCCTACCTCATGCTGCACAGTCCTGTCTGTTTACTGTGTCTAATGTCTGTTTTATTTATCATATTTATTATTGTTTCTAGTGTAATTTGTGCACACTGACATCTGCACGTTGCATTTTGTACTGCTTATTTTGTTTCATGTTGCACCGTTTTGTTCCTTCGAGGAACGTAATTTCACTCCACTGTGTACTTGTACATAGATGGAATGACAATAAAAGCCCCTTGACTTGATTCTCTTAAAGGCACAGTAACCAAAACAGCCTGTTTAATTCTTTAAAAAGAAATGAGGTTGGAAACTGTTAAATGTTAGAAATGCTGAATGCTTTTGTTGCATCAAATCAAACAAACATTATAAGTGGACATGGAAAACAGTTTAACACTAGAAAATGGGGGGAAAAATGGGCCTGTTAATTTCCATAAGCTTTGGATTGATTAGATAAACTAGGTATTGGATGCTAACTGTAAGTACTGGACCGGATCACAATATATTGTTTAATTGTTTGTTATTATAATGCCAGTGTTCACAGATGGTTTTTACACCACTCAACTCCCAAACAGTCAATTGTTTTTGCAATGAAGATATCGTCACTGCAGCTCTACTATATTATCATCTCTGTGCAGTAGCAGACGGACTGTTCTTGCTGTCTGATCACATTTTGCATTGATGTTCTTAGTTACCTGAGCAACAGTGACTCTTCTGTTTTTCTTCATATATCTCCTCAATGCACAAGCATCACGGCATGTCTATTTACTGATTTAAATCTAGATGTTAATTTATTCACTGTTCCTATTGAAACACTGGCCAGTTGAGCACTCTTTGTGTCTGAAGCTCCTGAGATATTTTCCTTTTGCCATTTGGTTTCAAAAATCGAGGTCAACTGAGCTGGCTCCGCATTTTTGTACATGCCACAGAGCATGATAAGATATTAACTGCTTAATTGCATCATGCAGTACACCTGACTGGAAGCATTGGGTATGTTTCTACATGTTTTTTTCCCCCCATTAAAAATAGAAATACACTAACAGGTCTGATGAAGGCACTGGGTGTTATTCTCTTGCATCTTCACTTTTTATTTTTATATTTTTGCTTATTTCTGTTTACACCTGCTTTTGAACTGTCTATCATATTAACATGTGTCCAAACTTTACTACGTTTCCTGTCACTCATTTTCCTCACCTTTCCAGCGTCTACTCTGTCTGACTATGTAAAGCATGAAGTTCTCTTGCTCTATCTTGTCTCCCGAGAGAACTTTGCAGGAGACTCTCCCTCCCTTCTGTTTGCGTGCTCACTATGCTGTGTATGTTTGTAACGCCTCCCATCCTGCTCAGTGAAGACTCACAGGTGGCACCACACATCTTGCGATCACGCTTTAACAGAAAAAAAAAAAAACAATCTCCTGTCGTTCACTTTAAAAAGCCGGTTCTTAAAGCCGGATTGTTTGTTACCGACCCATAGTGTGGAAGAACTTGACTGGCCTGCACAGTCCTGATCTCAACCCGACAGAACACCTTTGGGATGAATTAGAGCGGAGACTGTGAGCCAGGCCTTCTCGTCCAACATCAGTGTCTGACCTCACAAATGCGCTCCTCTCAAGAATGGTCCAAAATCCCATAAACACACTCCTAAACCTTGTGGAAAGACTTCCTAGAACAGTCAAAGCTGTTATAGCTGCAAAGGGTGGGCCGACATCATATTAAACCCTATGGATTAAGAATGGGATGTCACTCAAGTTCATATGCGTGTGAAGGCAGACGAGCGAATACTTTTGGAAATATAGTGTATCTATTCGCACTTGTGCTCAATCTGGAAAAAAAAAAATATCAAAGCATCTGTAAATAAGATGATCCAATACAATATGACTCAAAAGTCTGGACACACATACGACACAAAGGTTTAAACAAATTGAAAATAATGGTACAATTGCATTCAGGACTAAACGAGTCACAGTACTACAAGGCATGTGCTAGCATAAAAATATAGTTTAATCTAGATTTAAAAACACATTTCAAGCTTTCATTCATAATAAATGCTATTCTAAAGTTTAGGGGCGATATAAGAAAATAATCTTTCACCAGCTGAGCTGCAACAGATCCTAGATGTTTGCGGTAATCCTGCCTTAGCTGAGTGTAGTGGTCTGCACCGGTTAATAAGGCTTTAAACCTCACTGAAGACAGAGGTTTTTGAAAACACTCTCCAGGGTGGACATCACAGAAAACTAGTTTTCAGTGATTCTGTGTGGACGACCAAATGCAGCGGTCACTTTTTTTAAAACTCTCTGCTTCAGCTTCACAGTATGCTCCGTTTTGCATTGTAAATGTTCGTTTGACATCAAATGTGATGAAGCGTCATCACCTTCTCCTGGGCCAGAATGCTCACGTGATTATTTTGATTCATTTTTGCATTCTCCTGTGGACGGAGACAAACGCTGCAGGCATGGATGAAGATTTCCTTGAAAATGAAAATGTTTTTCAAAATGTGCAGATAAGGCCTTAGAGGTATAACTGATACAGGACTCAAATGATAAACTAGCATCCAAGTGTTAAACCAACCATTAAGGTCAAGGATATAACATCTGCAAGCATCATTTTGAGCAGACTTGAGGCCCTACAGCAAAGCTTTTGTTTTCTGCAAGTTTAACAGGAGGAAGGTCAACTAGGCTTGTATGTATTTAAAACATGTAATGCTGCAAAAAATGTTAAATACAAATTAAAATCAGCTTAAATGGTAGATTCTATAAAATAGTCCCTCTTGGCCTTGATGCTGACACACTCCTACACATTCTTGGCATTCTCTCAAGCAGTTTCAAGAGGTGCCACCTGGGACACTTTTCCAAAACTTGAAGTTCCAAATAAACGGATCAGTTGGTTGTTTTAGAAATCAATTTCACTATGAATATTCAAAAATTTCAAGCATAATATGTTTTGACCAAAATATTGTTAAGATTCTGAAACACATGCAGTTAAACAAATGTGTCCAAACTTTTGACTGGTCCTGTAAATGTACTCTGTGAATTTTACAGACAGAGCACAGTTGAAGTGCATTATATTAGTGTAGTCAGCAGCCATTTGCGGTGTTAATTGCCACAAAACACGCTTGATGAAGCGGAGAATGGGCCACATTATTGATACGGTATAATCTGGTGTTTAACAGGAGGATTTGGAGCTTCGTCAAGGGCATCTTCTGGTGAATGCATTAGGAATACAGGCAGGGCCCTGATGTGAGCAGCAACAACCACTGCAAGACTGCTTGTAGGAGTGAAAGAAACAAGGCAGGAGTTAAGAAGGTGCTAAGAAGTAGAAGAAGAAGAGCCCTAACTGCTTTATGTAACTGCTCCTGATTGTGTATTAAACATGTGGATACAATTTATTACCCTCCATGGGGAATATACACTCACCGGGCACTTTATTAGGTACTAGGTATTTAGTATTAGGTACTAGGTATTTATTAGGTATCAGGTATTTACTGCTAGTAAAAGGTTGGACCCTCTTTTGCCTTCAGAACTGTCTTAATTCTTCGTGGCAGACTTTCAACAAGGTGTTGGAAACATTCCTCAGAGATTTTGGTTGGTTATTTGAGTTACTGTTGCCTTTCTATCATCTCGACCCAGTCTGCCCGTTCTCCTCTGACCTCTCACATCAACAAGGCATTTTCGTCCACACAACTGCTGCTCACTGGATATTTTCTCTTTTTCTGACCGTTCTCTGTAAACTCTAGAGATGGTTGTGCGTGAAAATCCCAGTAGATCAGCAGTTTCTGAAATACTCAAACCAGCCCGTCTGGCACCAACAACCACGCCACGTTCAAAGTCACTTAAATCACCTTTATTCCCCCATTCTGATGCTCGGTCTGCACTTCAGCAAGTTGTCTTGACCACCTCTACATGCCTAAATGCATTGAGTTACGGCCATGTGATTGGCTGATTAGCTATTTGTGTTAACAAGCAATTGTACCTAATAAATGGCAGGCTTTATCAATGAAATATTTACGCAGGGCATCTCAGTCATTGGGAGACAGCTGTGGCTTTGAAGGCCTATATCATGTTAAATGGAAAAAAGGTTCGTTTAATTGAAAAGAACTGTGGTGTTTCTGGCTGTTGGAGAGCAATAAAATGAAACTAAAAAACCTTGTTCCATACAAATCAGCTTGAACTGATGACGTAGTAAGAAAGACATGTTGTGACGTGTTACAAAAGTGCAAAGGAACAAAGAAAATCTTTGAATCTTGGCTTTAAAAGCATACTTACAGACAGCATTTTTGTGGCTTGTGTCTTTGTTCGGAAGCATTTTTACTCCTCTAGACTTCAGCTCTATGGCCTTTTTCACTGTTGAGAGAAAGAGAGAGAGAGAGAGAGAGAGAGAGAGAGAGAGAAAGAGAGAGAAAGAGAGAGGGGACAGGGATGAAGAGCACTGAAACAAAATGTAGGTCGCTTTATAATCCATTTACACAATTAGCAAAAAACGATCAGAGTACCAGAGTGGCATAATGTGCCAACACCTCAACGAGCTCTTGCCACTAGCATGTAACCCTGGAGGAGCTGGTCTTGTACTGGGCCTCCAAATGAGGCTTCAGGTGTGCTCTCCCTCATCAACATGGTGACTAGAGAGAGCAGGACTGACAGCAGCACAGCCGGGGGGGAAGCAGGGAGCATGATGGTAGTGAACACGTGCTCTTACTGCTCAGATAACAATTTTTAAAGGATTTTCTTGCTGTCTAAGGCTACGTACACACTGCAGTTAATTGTTTTTCTATGGACATCATAGCTATTTGTGCACAACTGAATACCTGTGTCACCTGTGTGTGCACCTTTGCCAAATTTACCAACCAGGAGGGCTGCCTGGATACATTAGGACACTTTAAGCTTGGCCACCTCTTGCAAGCAGCCACCTCACTGGCAGGACATTTCCTGGACCTTCACATCATTTGGAGCCAAAATGGATTTTGGCGTAGCTCAAAAGTTGCAGTCTTGTAATTATGCTGTACGGGATGCCAATTATGACCCAAGAATCATGAGACAAATTAATTTTGCATAATTTTCTCTCAGTGTGATATCACCCCATCAGTAGGCTGTAATGAAATTGAAAGATCCTGTTGTCCTTTTTTCTTTTTTATTCTTCAAAGGATAAACAGGATAAACACAATAATGAGAACGCACTGGGGCAAAAAAGGAGACGTGCTGGAGCAAATTATCTTTATTTCCCAGGAAAAGTTTGCGTGCTAACCTTGCAAGAGAGGATAACCTACTTATTGTGATACAGAAAAAAATGACACTCATCACACATCTGTTGACGCTGTGCATTTATACTACTCACTGTATAATGCATTATAGAATGCGCACAAACTGGAAAGTAGGTCCTCGATTTGAGAGAAATCTATATTCCTGTCACATGAAAAGGAAACATCAGGATCTGTGCAAAACTCAATATTCACGTTCGCAGGCTGTGCTGCATCACCTGCTCATTATGCAAATTGCATGCGTGATCATCAACTCATTCCATGGAAACAATATAAAAATGCCTCATTTTGCGTTATTCATGTGGGAAAGATGTAAATTCCTCTGCAGTTTCTGTAATTTATTTCCTGTTTTATAAGGAAGGGGGGGCAGGGTTGGGTGTTGGGGACATGCTGTAGTCCACAGCAGCAGCTCGGGTCCTGTAGCACAGAGTCGCCAAGACAAGCCAAGATGTCATATTTAGCCATGTTACAGGACAGCATGCCAGGCGACATGCCGTCACTCACTTGCCAAGCGCCCCACATCTGCCAGGAGAGAGAGAGAGAGAAAGCGCGAGAGAGAGCGAGAGAGAGAGAGAGCGAGAGAGAGAGAGACAGAGACAGAGACCTTCGCTCCCCAGACAGACCCCCCTTACCTTGATACTGGGCACTAAATCCTTTCCGTCGATGGTTGCTGTCGGACGTGAAGTGCAGCCGCAGCCAGTTCTTGCTACTGATGACAGGCGATGGCAGATTCATGCCAGTGAGCCTGCAAAGAAAAAAAAAAAAACAAGATTCTCATTTCAGTGGAATCTTAACAGCGACTGAAAAGGGCAACAGACATCAAATATACGGTCAGATACAGAGAAATAAATTGAATGGAAAATTTGCAGAGCGCTGCATTTTAATCATTACAAGATGAGATTAATTAAGTGTTCGGTTTTTGACATAATTTGCAATGCGGAGGTTGAAAAAGCAATTTGCAGCATAAAATTACATGTGTTCGTTATAAATCAAGGCTGGGGAGGCCTCAGTGAGTTTCCTGAGAATGCCTTTGGGTGCTATTAAGACTTTGGCTAGAGGGACTTTTTTTCTTTCATCTTTTTGTGCCTTAACTGGTATTATCTAATGTGTAATACTTGTGGTTGGGAAATATGGCAATATTTATCCTGATATAATGTATGTATAATGATACGCTTTTCTGAATACATTGTGGATATCATCAGTTTTTCAACTGACACTTCTGAACTGCATGTTTGATTAAAAAGAGCATAATTATGCCTATTTAACTGCATTTAGTGCAATACAGGATGTGAAATGCCAATGTTTAATAAAAAAGTTATTAATTGTTTTTTAAACATGGCTCTAGCCTTTAAAGACTGTCATTAACCGACACCAACTTCTATTAAGGTTGCATTGGACCACTTTGATCAGGAAATTATGATATGACTGACACTGTCACTGCCCAAAGAAAAAGAAGTATCTGAAAATGGTAACTTTGCAGGAGAAGGCAAAAACCTTCTTAAATTTCAGTGCAAGCCAACGTAGACATTTCATTCTAGGCAATTCTGGAACATTCCTGTTGATCCATACATCCAGAATTTTTCACATAATGCAAACGACAGCTTCTGAGCTCAAATGACATTGAAACCTGAAAATCACAAAAAACAGAGAAACTTCTTCAGACGATTTGTTGGAGCAAGCTTTTATTAATGCCTATGTCAGCCTATGTCAGCCAACTGAACACTGCCCTTGAGGAAGGCGTGCCATAATACATCTGTTATTTTGCACGAAACAATATTTAAAGGTGAATATTCAAACATGTCTGGGAAAATGTGTTAATTTTTTTTTGTTGCTGAACTACAGCCCCTTCTAAACCCTTCTGCAAATTTCCTCAGGTCCATGCTAGTTTGACCTTCAAACTATGGCAACAGTCAAGACCACCTTTGTCCAAGACCATGACTTGTCAAGATCGAGTCAAGACAGAGTCCAAATGAAAGCAGGACTGGGTCAATAACAATAAATCCAATCAATATGCATTCTCACTTAATCCAACCAATGCTCAAACTGAATAAATCCAGTCAATACCCACTCTCACTTAATCCAACCAATGCTCACTTTGAATAAATCCAATCAATACCCACTCTCAATTAATCTAACCAATACTCACTCTGAATAAATCCAATCAATACCCACTCTCACTTAATCCAACCAATGCTCAAACTGAATAAATCCAATCAATACCCACTCTCACTTAATCCAACCAATGCTCAAACTGAATAAATCCAATCAATACCCACTCTCACTTAATCCAACCAATGCTCAAACTGAATAAATCCAATCAATACCCACTCTCAATTAATCTAACCAATACTCACTCTGAATAAATCCAATCAATACCCACTCTCACTTAATCCAACCAATGATTACTCTCAATTAATCTAACCAATGCTCTCTCTGATCCAATCAATGCCCACTCTCAATTAATCCAACCAATGCCCACTCTGAATAAATCCAATCAATGCTCACTCTCAATTAATCTTACCAATTCTAACTGAATAAATCCAATCAATGCCCACTCTCAATTAATCTAACCAATGCTCTCTCTGAATAAATCCAATCAATGCCCACTCTCAATTAATCTAACCAATGCTCACTCTGAATAAATCCAATCAATACTCACTCTCAATTAATCTAACCAATTCTCTCTCTGAATAAATCCAATCAGTGCCCACTCTCAATGAATCTAACCAATGCTCACTCTGAATAAATCCAATCAATGCCCACCCTCAATGAATCTAACCAATGCTCACTCGGAATAAATCCAATCAATGCCCACTCACAATTAATCTAACTAATTCTATCTCTGAATATATCCAATCAATGCCCACTCTCAATTAATCTAACCAATGCTCACTCTGAATAAATCAAATCAATACCCACTCTCACTTAATCCAACCAATGCTCACTCTGAATAAATCCAATCAATACCCACTCTCACTTAATCCAACCAATGCTCACTCTGAATAAATCCAATCAATACCCACTCTCACTTAATCCAACCAATGATTACTCTCAATTAATCTAACCAATGCTCTCTCTGATCCAATCAATGCCCACTCTCAATTAATCCAACCAATGCCCACTCTGAATAAATCCAATCAATGCTCACTCTCAATTAATCTTACCAATTCTAACTGAATAAATCCAATCAATGCCCACTCTCAATTAATCTAACCAATGCTCTCTCTGAATAAATCCAATCAATGCCCACTCTCAATTAATCTAACCAATGCTCACTCTGAATAAATCCAATCAATGCTCACTCTCAATTAATCTAACCAATTCTCTCTCTGAATAAATCAAATCAGTGCCCACTCTCAATGAATCTAACCAATGCTCACTCTGAATAAATCCAATCAATGCCCACCCTCAATGAATCTAACCAATGCTCACTCGGAATAAATCCAATCAATGCCCACTCTCAATTAAGCTAACCAATTCTCTCTCTGAATATATCCAATCAATGCCCACTCTCAATTAATCTAACCAATGCTCACTCTGAATAAATCAAATCAATACCCACTCTCACTTAATCCAACCAATGCTCACTCTGAATAAATCCAATCAATACCCACTCTCACTTAATCCAACCAATGCTCACTCTGAATAAATCCAATCAATACCCACTCTCACTTAATCCAAGCAATGCTCACTCTCAATTAAACTAACCAATGCTCTCTCTGATCCAATCAATGCCCACTCTCAATTAATCCAACCAATGCTCAAACTGAATAAATCCAATCAATGCTCACTCTCAATTAATCTTACCAATGCTAACTCTGAATAAATCCAATCAATGCCGACTCTCAATTAATCTAAACAATGTTCACTTTGAATAAATCCAATCAATGCCCACTCTCAATTAATCTAACCAATGTTCACTCTGAACAAATCCAATCAATGCCCACTCTGTATAAATCCAATCAACGCCCACTCTCAATTAATCTAACCAATGTTCACTCTGAATAAATCCAATCAATGCTCTTTCTGAATAAATCCAATCAACGCCCACTCTGAATAAATCCAATCAACGCCCACTCTCAATTAATCTAACCAGTGCTCTCTGAAGAAATCCAATCAATGCCCACTCTCAATTAATCTAACCAATGCTCACTCTGTATAAATCCAATCAATGTGCACACAAAATAAATCCAATCAATGCTCTCTCTCTCAATTAATCTAACCAATGTTCACTCTGAATAAATCCAATCAATGCCCACTCTCAATTAATCTAACCAATGTTCACTCTGAATAAATCCAATCAATGCCCACTATCAATTAATCTAACCAATGCTCACTCTGTATAAATCCAATCAATGCTCACTCTCAATCTAACCAATGCTCACTCTCAATTAATCTAACCAATGCTCACTCTATATAAATCCAATCAATGCTCACTCTCAATTAATCTAACCAATGTTCACTCTGAATAAATCCAATCAATGCCCACTCTCAATTAATCTAACCAATGTTCACTCTGAATAAATCCAATCAATGCCCACTATCAATTAATCTAACCAATGCTCACTCTGTATAAATCCAATCAATGCTCACTCTCAATCTAACCAATGCTCACTCTGTATAAATCCAATCAATGCTCACTCTCAATCTAACCAATGCTCACTCTCAATTAATCTAACCAATGCTCACTCTGTATAAATCCAATCAATGCTCACTCTCAATTAATCTAACCAATGTTCACTCTGAATAAATCCAATCAACGCCCACTCTGAATAAATCCAATCAACGCCCACTCTGAATAAATCCAATCAATGCCCACTCTCAATTAATCTAACCAGTGCTCACTCTGTATAAATCCAATCAATGCGCACACTCAATAAATCCAATCAATGCTCTCTCTCAATTAATCTAACCAATGTTCACTCTGAATAAATCCAATCAATGCTCACTCTCAATTAATCTTACCAATGCTCACTCTGAATAAATCCAATCAATGCCGACTCTCAATTAATCTAACCAATGTTCACTTTGAATAAATCCAATCAATGCCCACTCTCAATTAATCTAACCAATGTTCACTCTGAATAAATCCAATCAATGCCCACTCTGAATAAATCCAATCAATGCCCACTCTCAATTAATCTAACCAATGTTCACTCTGAATAAATCCAATCAATGCTCTTTCTGAATAAATCCAATCAACGCCCACTCTGAATAAATCCAATCAACGCCCACTCTCAATTAATCTAACCAGTGCTCTCTGAAGAAATCCAATCAATGCCCACTCTCAATTAATCTAACCAATGCTCACTCTGTATAAATCCAATCAATGTGCACACAAAATAAATCCAATCAATGCTCTCTCTCTCAATTAATCTAACCAATGCTAACTCTGAATAAATCCAATCAATGCCGACTCTCAATTAATCTAAACAATGTTCACTTTGAATAAATCCAATCAATGCCCACTCTCAATTAATCTAACCAATGTTCACTCTGAACAAATCCAATCAATGCCCACTCTGAATAAATCCAATCAACGCCCACTCTCAATTAATCTAACCAATGTTCACTCTGAATAAATCCAATCAATGCTCTTTCTGAATAAATCCAATCAACGCCCACTCTGAATAAATCCAATCAACGCCCACTCTCAATTAATCTAACCAGTGCTCTCTGAAGAAATCCAATCAATGCCCACTCTCAATTAATCTAACCAATGCTCACTCTGTATAAATCCAATCAATGTGCACACAAAATAAATCCAATCAATGCTCTCTCTCTCAATTAATCTAACCAATGTTCACTCTGAATAAATCCAATCAATGCCCACTCTCAATTAATCTAACCAATGTTCACTCTGAATAAATCCAATCAATGCCCACTCTCAATTAATCTAACCAATGTTCACTCTGAATAAATCCAATCAATGCCCACTATCAATTAATCTAACCAATGCTCACTCTGTATAAATCCAATCAATACTCACTCTCAATCTAACCAATGCTCACTCTCAATTAATCTAACCAATGCTCACTCTATATAAATCCAATCAATGCTCACTCTCAATTAATCTAACCAATGTTCACTCTGAATAAATCCAATCAATGCCCACTCTCAATTAATCTAACCAATGCTCACTCTGTATAAATCCAATCAATGCTCACTCTCAATCTAACCAATGCTCACTCTGTATAAATCCAATCAATGCTCACTCTCAATCTAACCAATGCTCACTCTCAATTAATCTAACCAATGCTCACTCTGTATAAATCCAATCAATGCTCACTCTCAATTAATCTAACCAATGTTCACTCTGAATAAATCCAATCAACGCCCACTCTGAATAAATCCAATCAATGCCCACTCTCAATTAATCTAACCAATGCTCACTCTGTATAAATCCAATCAATGCGCACACTCAATAAATCCAATCAATGCTCTCTCTCAATGAATCTAACCAATGTTCACTCTGAATAAATCCAATCAATGCCCACTATCAATTAATCTAACCAATGCTCACTCTGTATAAATCCAATCAATGCTCACTCTCAATCTAACCAATGCTCACTCTGTATAAATCCAATCAATGCTCACTCTCAATCTAACCAATGCTCACTCTCAATTAATCTAACCAATGCTCACTCTGTATAAATCCAATCAATGCTCACTCTCAATTAATCTAACCAATGTTCACTCTGAATAAATCCAATCAACGCCCACTCGGAATAAATCCAATCAATGCCCACTCTCAATTAATCTAACCAATGCTCACTCTGTATAAATCCAATCAATGCGCACACTCAATAAATCCAATCAATGCTCTCTCTCAATTAATCTAACCAATGTTCACTCTGAATAAAATCAAATTATTGCTCACTCTCAATTAATCTTACCAATGCTCACTCTGAATAAATCCAATCAATGCCGACTCTCAATTAATCTAACCAATGCTCACTCTGAATAAATCCAATCAATACCCACTCTCACTTAATCCAAGCAATGCTCACTCTCAATTAAACTAACCAATGCTCTCTCTGATCCAATCAATGCCCACTCTCAATTAATCCAACCAATGCTCAAACTGAATAAATCCAATCAATGCTCACTCTCAATTAATCTTACCAATGCTCACTCTGAATAAATCCAATCAATGCCCACTCTCAATTAATCTAACCAATGTTCACTTTGAATAAATCCAATCAATGCCCACTCTCAATTAATCTAACCAATGTTCACTCTGAACAAATCCAATCAATGCCCACTCTGAATAAATCCAATCAACGCCCACTCTCAATTAATCTAACCAATGTTCACTCTGAATAAATCCAATCAATGCTCTTTCTGAATAAATCCAATCAACGCCCACTCTGAATAAATCCAATCAACGCCCACTCTCAATTAATCTAACCAGTGCTCTCTGAAGAAATCCAATCAATGCCCACTCTCAATTAATCTAACCAATGCTCACTCTGTATAAATCCAATCAATGTGCACACAAAATAAATCCAATCAATGCTCTCTCTCTCAATTAATCTAACCAATGTTCACTCTGAATAAATCCAATCAATGCCCACTCTCAATTAATCTAACCAATGTTCACTCTGAATAAATCCAATCAATGCCCACTCTCAATTAATCTAACCAATGTTCACTCTGAATAAATCTAATCAATGCCCACTATCAATTAATCTAACCAATGCTCACTCTGTATAAATCCAATCAATGCTCACTCTCAATCTAACCAATGCTCACTCTCAATTAATCTAACCAATGCTCACTCTATATAAATCCAATCAATGCTCACTCTCAATTAATCTAACCAATGTTCACTCTGAATAAATCCAATCAATGCCCACTCTCAATTAATCTAACCAATGTTCACTCTGAATAAATCCAATCAATGCCCACTATCAATTAATCTAACCAATGCTCACTCTGTATAAATCCAATCAATGCTCACTCTCAATCTAACCAATGCTCACTCTGTATAAATCCAATCAATGCTCACTCTCAATCTAACCAATGCTCACTCTCAATTAATCTAACCAATGCTCACTCTGTATAAATCCAATCAATGCTCACTCTCAATTAATCTAACCAATGTTCACTCTGAATAAATCCAATCAACGCCCACTCTGAATAAATCCAATCAATGCCCACTCTCAATTAATCTAACCAATGCTCACTCTGTATAAATCCAATCAATGCGCACACTCAATAAATCCAATCAATGCTCTCTCTCAATTAATCTAACCAATGTTCACTCTGAATAAATCCAATCAATGCTCACTCTCAATTAATCTTACCAATGCTCACTCTGAATAAATCCAATCAATGCCGACTCTCAATTAATCTAACCAATGTTCACTTTGAATAAATCCAATCAATGCCCACTCTCAATTAATCTAACCAATGTTCACTCTGAACAAATCCAATCAATGCCCACTCTGAATAAATCCAATCAATGCCCACTCTCAATTAATCTAACCAATGTTCACTCTGAATAAATCCAATCAATGCTCTTTCTGAATAAATCCAATCATCGCCCACTCTGAATAAATCCAATCAACGCCCACTCTCAAGTAATCTAACCAGTGCTCTCTGAAGAAATCCAATCAATGCCCACTCTCAATTAATCTAACCAATGCTCACTCTGTATAAATCCAATCAATGTGCACACAAAATAAATCCAATCAATGCTCTCTCTCTCAATTAATCTAACCAATGTTCACTCTGAATAAATCCAATCAATGCCCACTCTCAATTAATCTAACCAATGTTCACTCTGAATAAATCCAATCAATGCCCACTCTCAATTAATCTAACCAATGTTCACTCTGAATAAATCCAATCAATGCCCACTATCAATTAATCTAACCAATGCTCACTCTGTATAAATCCAATCAATGCTCACTCTCAATCTAACCAATGCTCACTCTCAATTAATCTAACCAATGCTCACTCTATATAAATCCAATCAATGCTCACTCTCAATTAATCTAACCAATGTTCACTCTGAATAAATCCAATCAATGCCCACTCTCAATTAATCTAACCAATGCTCACTCTGTATAAATCCAATCAATGCTCACTCTCAATCTAACCAATGCTCACTCTGTATAAATCCAATCAATGCTCACTCTCAATCTAACCAATGCTCACTCTCAATTAATCTAACCAATGCTCACTCTGTATAAATCCAATCAATGCTCACTCTCAATTAATCTAACCAATGTTCACTCTGAATAAATCCAATCAACGCCCACTCTGAATAAATCCAATCAATGCCCACTCTCAATTAATCTAACCAATGCTCACTCTGTATAAATCCAATCAATGCGCACACTCAATAAATCCAATCAATGCTCTCTCTCAATGAATCTAACCAATGTTCACTCTGAATAAATCCAATCAACGCCCACTCTCAATTAATCTAACCAATGTTCACTCTGAATAAATCCAATCAATGCTCTTTCTGAATAAATCCAATCAACGCCCACTCTGAATAAATCCAATCAACGCCCACTCTCAATTAATCTAACCAGTGCTCTCTGAAGAAATCCAATCAATGCCCACTCTCAATTAATCTAACCAATGCTCACTCTGTATAAATCCAATCAATGTGCACACAAAATAAATCCAATCAATGCTCTCTCTCTCAATTAATCTAACCAATGCTCACTCTGTATAAATCCAATCAATGCTCCCTCTCAATCTAACCAATGCTCACTCTCAATTAATCTAACCAATGCTCACTCTATATAAATCCAATCAATGCTCACTCTCAATTAATCTAACCAATGTTCACTCTGAATAAATCCAATCAATGCCCACTCTCAATTAATCTAACCAATGTTCACTCTGAATAAATCCAATCAATGCCCACTATCAATTAATCTAACCAATGCTCACTCTGTATAAATCCAATCAATGCTCACTCTCAATCTAACCAATGCTCACTCTGTATAAATCCAATCAATGCTCACTCTCAATCTAACCAATGCTCACTCTGTATAAATCCAATCAATGCTCACTCTCAATCTAACCAATGCTCACTCTCAATTAATCTAACCAATGCTCACTCTGTATAAATCCAATCAATGCTCACTCTCAATTAATCTAACCAATGTTCACTCTGAATAAATCCAATCAACGCCCACTCTGAATAAATCCAATCAATGCCCACTCTCAATTAATCTAACCAATGCTCACTCTGTATAAATCCAATCAATGCGCACACTCAATAAATCCAATCAATGCTCTCTCTCAATTAATCTAACCAATGTTCACTCTGAATAAATCCAATCAATGCCCACTCTCAATTAATCTAACCAATGTTCACTCTGAATAAATCCAATCAATGCCCACTCTCAATTAATCTAACCAATGCTCACTCTCAATTAATCTAACCAATTCTAACTCTGAATAAATCCAGTCGATGTTCACTCTCAATTAATCTAACCAATGCTCACTCTGTATAAATCCAATCAATGCTCACTCTCAATTAATCTAACCAATGCTCACTC